>NC_089811.1:29034321-29116821 GCF_029633855.1 Hoplias malabaricus | reverse complement strand
TCGGCTTACATTAATAGATATATACCTATATTTTGTCAGCCTTGTGCTGTTTAGTGCATGTACACAGAATTATTTAAAACACCATACTAGAGTCCTCTTCAATGATTTCCTTAGTGAAGGAAACAGGTCAAACAAATAGATGATACCATCTGTGCTTATGAGATACTGTAGCAAAACTGCACATCAAAAACTCATGTACACAGGTGCGTGTAAATGTATATAGTCAAAATGTGCAGGCATTGTTGTGACTTGGTAAACAATATATCTCCTTGTTTTCTGATTATTTTAAATACTCCTCTGATTCAGAATGTAATGTCATTATGAACATTGTTTCTGTGCATTTTCATAAATAATAGAGACGCACAGTTTTTGATTTTTTCATTTTAAACAAAAATCACTATCACCATGGCAATAATTACACGGATTCAAGCAACCACTGATCACCAACACTGTATTAATGTGTAACACATCATTGGTTTGCCCTACCACAGTTTCTATTGATTGTGGAACTAAGGCTAAGTAGAGGTTGTTGTTGCAGCAAAAAACAGAGGCAACAAATTCTCTTTTATACTCTTCATTTCAGAAGAAATGTTGGATGAGGTAAAATGCAATGAAATATTGGTTTTGATCATATAGTATATAATGAACCACTGTGAAGAAAATGACTGGACAAAACAGTTTTTAACCATTTGCTGTAAACTTTTATTCCTGTTGTAAAGAGTGCCTTACTGGAAAGAACATTTGTAGCCATTAGCAGTAAAGGTAGAGTCATAAACTCTACAGGAGTGTTATTACTCCAACACATTTGGATTTTGAATTGTTTGCCCTAGGGGTATTCAGGCAGAGGAGGGCGGTGTTTTGTTGTGGTCATATTGTTTGGACCTGGACGATTAATTATTTGATTAGATTACATTCCAATTTATTTTCATTGTGCAGAGTACAAGTCATTTAAATGCAGTAAGCATTGAAGCTGATCTATAGAAAGTATAAAAGTGACTGAATGTACAATGTGAACATATGTACAGTATGAAATAGTATTAAAACTTTTTATATGTCACAGAAATAAGCAGCAAATAAACATTCATTGATTCATTCATTGTCTGTAAGCGCTTATCCAATTCAGAGTTGCAGTGGGTGCGGAGCCTACCCGGAATCACTGGGCGCAAGGCGAGAACACACCATGGAGGGGGCACCAGTCCTTCACAGGGCAACACACACTCGCATTCACTCACACCTATGGACACTTTTGAGTCACCAGTCCACCTACCAATTTGTGTTTTTGGACTGTGGGAGGAAACCCACGTGGACACGGGGAGAACACACCAACTCCTCACAGACAGTCACCTGGAGCAGGATTTGAACCCTGGAACTGTGTGACTAGAACCTGCTGCAACACCTTTCTATATAAAGTAAAAAAATTGTGCAAATGACATAGTCAAGTTAAAGTACTGTAAACAGTTCAGCAATGAGGTCAATGGAGTTCAGCTACATCACAGTCTCAGGGAAGAATCTCTGTCTGAGAGTACTGGTGAAGGAACGTTTGTCCTGTAACGCCTCCTGGATGGGAGAATGGTGAAAATTTCATGATGGGAGACATTACTAATGATACTTTTCACCCTGTCCTGACAGAATTTGTGAAATATGGGTACTGATTGCCACCTGCTGAAGGAAAGCAGCCTATCTGATGCAGTTGCCATATAACACTGAGATACAGTTTGTGAGTATGCTCTCTGTGGTTCAGCATTAGAAGTCCATTAGTGTTCTCTAGTGAAGGTAAGCTTTCTTAAGGTGCTGAAGAATGTGAATGTATTTTTGTGTATTTTGACCAGGATGGTGGAGCCTAACCAGGATGGAGTAGTATTTAAGCTCTGTTTGGAGTTAAGCACTCCCTCCCATCATGCTCCTCACTTCACCACCATGTCTCATAATTGTATCTTCCTGTATGGATTCCTTAGATGGATGAACATTTTAAACATCATAGATATTTGTGATTTTCTACTTATGCTAATTAATACTAAAATGTATTCATGAGTACTGCAAATAGGAGTGCTAGGACTTTGGAAGTAGCTGAGCCGTATTAGAGCGAAATCAAGAAAGGCCATCACGCTCTTGACCTTAACCTTAACTGTCCAGTTGCGTGATGGGCTCCAGCTCTCACACACACACACACACACACACACACACACACACACACACATAATTATTATGCTGCTCAAATTTGAACTTCACATTTAACATCTACATGTCTGCACATGACACTATACTGATTTGTTTCTTTTCTCACTGGAATAGAAGGAGTACTGAAAAAATAAAGTTATTTGTCCAGTGTTTTACTGTGCATAAAAATAAACTCTTGAATCTCTTAAATAAATCAGTCATATTAATGAATATATGGTTCATAGGCCAGATGCCAAATACAGAGTTTGCCAAGATTTTACCCAAAATTAAATTCTGACATTGAGATAAACTTCAGTAATAATTTGGGCACTTGATTTTAAGGAAAGATTTATATCCAATGGTCAGTTGTTTTTCAAAGCATATCTAGTAATATTTCTCAAAATCTCCCTCTGTGCATGTTGGGGCTGTTCATGCATGAGCTCACAGTCACTGAGGAGGATGACTCTGTTGCATGTAATTGAGCCATGCAATTGGAAAAGCCCCAGGCTTGCTGAGGGGAAGTAAGACAGAGGACATGATACAAGCAAATCAACCCATGCCAACGAAATGAGGATGGAAACATCTACACCAGCATGCTCAAATGAAGTGGTGAATCTTTTATTCACGGTCTGCCTTGTGTGAACAAATGGAGGAATAGCATTCTGAACTAATAAATAACTTAGATTAACAAATTCAGACCTATTTCTCCCTGCATCAAACCTCTTAATAATGCAGCATTGGTGGTGAAGTTAAAGGCTGAGGCACAGTACACAGAGCACTCGCTTATTTTCACCAGTTCGCACACACACACATGCACACACACACCAAATGCATTCTTCATGTAACCGGTTTATCTGTACTCATGTATGACACTTTTGTTTTATTTGACTTAAATATCTAGAGTCACTGAGAAAAAAAAACCCCACATACTACATGTTCCCATTCAGGCTTAAGAAAGTAATTTGCCTTTTTTTTGGGTTCAGCTATCAATTAATTCAGAGCTATTCAGTGTGACAGCACGCTATTGTTGTATGGTCTCCAGCAGCACTGTGCTCAAAATTGCCTTTGAGCTATGCTGTCAGCATATGGAAAAAATAATCTATAGATTTTTTTGAAGAAAAACTCAAAGTTCAATAGCAATTCTTTTTGACAGCTTCATAAAAACATATTGATGAACACCACTGAATCAAATTATATTTTCATTTCTGTACCAAGAACACAGCGCATTTCTTCATATCTTCCAAATATGCATTAAGTGTACAATTATCTAGAATTACACAGGATCATATTTTTATAACCAAGACAACATCCATAGAAATGTTAATACATTTTTGTCTCAAAATTCAGTCATTTTCATAATTTTGATAACAATGCCACAGAAGCATTATAAATGTCTACAAGTATTTGCATAAGACCTACGCCTTAAAGGGAATGTCAACAATTGTGGGGAAATGCTGTTCTGTCTGCTTAGTTTATGTTCAGAATCTCCACGTCCTTTAAGGTGGAATGGTATTGTTGGAGGTGAAGAACAACATTGACAAAACATTGTTTGTACGTGGCTAACGTTTAAATTCTCTGGACGTTTTTATTCATTGTTTGAATTTACACAGAAACTTGAGTTGTTTAGATTTGTAGCACTTATGGTCTGTGTTTACTTGCATGCAGTTGCATGCTCTCCTGAATTTAAAAACATTTCCACCTTAAGTAACCTGAAACACAAAAATAAATAAATATATATATATATATATATATATATATTCATGTATGGAGCTGGTATAGACAATATCCTCAAATTGGTTTGTGCTTTTCAATGTTTAGAAGTCTCATAACCATCTAAACAACGCTGGATATCTTTTCATTGCCATGAGCAGAGAGTGAGAGAAAAAGCTTAGCATACAAGACAGAGGCATTTTGTTTTTTAAAACATTGAGTGACTGGGGATGCATAAACACATTTGACCAGTTTCGACCACACAAACAAACTGGAGAGCTCGCAAATGGTGAGGAAGCATCTGCATAACTTTACAAAAAGTGTTTTACAAAAAACCATGAGCATCAACTTTAAAACCTTAAAGCAAGCAGTTTGTTGTCGAAAAATCCCAACGAAAACAGTTAAGCAATGAAATAAGTCTCTCAAGACATTGGCCATGCAGAAGTCATTCAGACATCAATATTTATGGTTTATAAGCAGGAATGTTGGATGAATATGGCACACAATTATATATACTTCAAGTACCATAGTGAGAACAACTACATTATATAAACTCACCCTTCACTTTAGAGGTGTTAAGTGGAGCATAGATCAATCAGGGAGCTATTGACCCCCAATGTGTGTCCAGAAATATTCTTCATTACACCAATTACATTTTTTCACAAAATCTCTGTCCACACAACACCTCAAAGATGTCTTAAACTGGCTTGTATGAGCATGCCACCAAAGTACAGGATGATAAAAATGTTATGTAAAAATGCCTCAAGGAGAACAATGTGAAATCAAAGTGGTGAAATACAGAGCTGAAGCAGAGATTTTCCAACAAAGTGAAGGTGACGGGCTTTGAATTACAGACCATCAGACCTCCATAATTCAATATTTTACAGATATTCAAAATCCAATCTCTGACAGAAAATAAGGCTTTTAAAAGTGATTTTTTCTATGGGCATGTTTGTGTCGACATGGTCAGGCCGCTGTCTCTAAAACCTTACACAGATAGAAGCAATTTAGGATTTTTTTCTCAGTATGACTTTTATTTCATCAGCTCACATGTCTTTAATATTGATGAGGCTCTGACTCCACACTAAAATTGAATGTAAATGTATGGCCCATGCCCCAGGAGGCTGCATGGGCCATACAGAGGGGGTTCACTAAAGCCTCACTGCTGACCCTGTGCCCCGATAAGAAACTTAGGCTTGGGGGAATAAACAGACTGAGGCGGTATGACTCCTTGGTTCAGTCTTGAGCACCTGTTGGCGTGAGCTCAATGAGAAACACGGTTCAAATATGCACTGATAGGTACCAACATCCATACAGAATTAATGAGAGGAAGAGCTGAGCGAAAAAAAAAATAGAAAGACATTGGTTTGGTTCATGTGAATGAGCTAAAGGGCTATTGATTTGTTCTCATTTATGCTTATAACTGGTTATAAAAGGGCAGAAGGTCAAACTGCTACTGCCTCCAGCATCTTTCTTTTTTTGTTTTGTGGAGTACGCAGAAATAACCTGGTCATCAGTTGTACTTCATATATTTCTCTTGCATGAAAATTCTTGTCCAGTGTGGCTGGATGCCAAACCTGAGTGAAACAATGCACTCTTATAAAAGCAGACAAGCCTAAACAGACAGAGCCTCTCTCCTTGATTTTTGCAGTTTTTCCAGACGAATAGTGAGACAGTGGTGTATGATGATGTCAGATCTATAAATCCAAATCTAATTCAAAATGTCCATGTCCCCTATGAAGGGCATTTTCCATTAGATCTGTTATGAACACAAAACAGAACCACATCAAAAGTCAAGGACAGGGAGCAGAGAATGTTTATAAAGTGACGTGTTATGTTATCCATCAAGACAGTGCTCTACTAATCTCCATTTATAGGCAGTGGCTCTGGTGAAAAGAACAGAGAGCAAGCATCGCCACAGGGAGCCTTTAATGGTAGGGTACCATGCATAACACACTGCAACTATCTGGATCTATTTCAGACAAAGGGCTTAGCATTCAAAGGCAGGAACTGGGGGATATTCCACTGGTTTAAGGGTCTGTACTTACTGCCCTGACCCTACTAAGATGCTGCCCCATGAAGTTTATGTGTCTGCAGTGATCTGAATCACCGAATCACCAGAACCAATTCTGAACACTGTTTTAACTGATTAACAACAAAGAAGCTTTTAATTATGTTAGTTTAAATATTTCTTTAACCAAACACTCAGTGAGGTGTGAATACTGTGTTTCATTAGCCACTGTTTTCATGGTTATTATGATATAAATCATTGATGAACCTTTCTGGTTTTACCTTAAATAAATCATTTTAGATCCCTATCCAACAAATAACAGTGGCAACTGAACAGGCAAAGGATGAATTAATGATGAGGAGACATACGGTACAAATGCTTGGGGACTCACTAGCTTCGCAGTTTATGCAACATCTAGTGACAGATAGAGGGATTGAAAAACACAAGCATCAAATGCTAAGGATAGCTAGCATGAAGGAGTGGGCATCTGTAACCATTGGCGAAGAGTTTCACAAAACTGTGGGGGAATTTGTCGAGACTAGAGTGGGTTATCTATCAGAGGGATAACAAATGTGAAAAGGATAGAACTCCATTTGTTTGCTACAGCTGACATTTTAGCTTTAATATACTAACTTCATCAAAACTTAAAAGTCACATCAAACAATCTCAGACTCTGAACTGACTGAGCACTCAAACTCAAAACTGACAAAATGTCAAATAAATAAAAGAAAGCCTGGTTTTCACTTTACATCCACCAATTCCCAAAAAAGTGCTTATCTAACAATCCATCTTTTCATCCTTAGACAAGGATCTTTTCATCCCCTATCCGCCGCAGCATCTGTTGATTCAGTCTGAGTCTAAACTCTTATCTGACAACAGCTCACTATTTGATGGTTTCAAATCACTCAGTGTTTTGAGGAGAGGCTGGATTTGGACAGAGAAGAGAAATGCCACAGCTGATGTGACATTTTGTGGCTTGCCCCCTGTGGCGGCCCCTGAGTGGAGTGTACAGAGTGGGCTGAGACATTCTGTCTGCTGCTATCACATGTCTAATGGGAGGGCATTTGGGCCATTATTAGCAAAGCTGCATTTGTTCTAACGTGTTTGTTCTTCTGTTTACCTGGCATTTTACCTCGCATATCTTTTACCCTTAATGTGTAGTCTGTTTGATTCTGAGGGATATGTGTTTATTAAAAGATTGCACTGCTTATATATTGTAAGGCTGGTGTAAAATATTTCCAAACTTATACATGACTGGATGGTTAAGATGAAAATAAATTCTTTCAGAATTCAGATTTCACCTATTTAATCATGCAGAAATGAAGAAAAAAATGTTACTGCCCGTCAATACATAGGAAGAAAATTACCTTTTAGTCCAAGTATTCTTGGACCATTTCTGACTTCATATGACAGATGATGTCATGCTTTAAGAAGTAAGCTGGCTACTGTTTATGCGCCATAAGGAGTTGAATCAATGAAATCCCCATCTGTCTGTTTGACCATATCATTCACTGACCTTTCAAATATCTGAGATTGCGCTGCAAATATTGAATATGAAACCCGACTCTTACTCAGAAATGACTCACACATCTGTTTGAAGTGGAAGTTGCTGAGAATGCCCCAGCTGACTCCCAACTACTACTTGTAAAAGGGGGTTATCCCATGTTCTCTGTTGGTAACACCATGACATGTGCAATAGTGACAGGTATGGTGACTGATCCACTGAACTGATGACTTCATTAAAATCAATTAGACCCCACCAGTGATGTGCTCCACTGCATCCACATTCTCATTGCACTAATTAGTTCCTCTCACTTAGCGTGTCTTCTTAAGCACGTATCTCCTATTTGGCACTCTGTAATTAGCCGACAAACTAGCTAGATCTCGCAGTCTTCTGACAGATGTGTGTGGTTTACACAGTCTGTCTCCAGAAAGGTATTTGAGCAGCATGATGGGTGCCTTGTGACGTGAATACAGCTTGGTCTGCTCTAATAAGAATGTGTCTATTAGAAATCATTATAAATGTTACTTGCAGCAATGTGTAAATGTCAGGGACCTACCGTTTATTTATTTACATTTCAGTCAAACCAGTGATTAAGTACAAACTCAGTCAGAAAAACTCCCAGCAGTAAACATATTTAACACAGCTTTATTCCCTTTGTTAGTACTGTCTTCTAGACTTTCATTCTTAGTATCAGTTTCTTAGTTTAAAAAAGCTAAAACAGATCTTAGGAGATTTCAAATCAAAATTGCATATCAAAATTGATGTGTATAAAAAACTGGTGCTCTGACAAAGCAACTTTATGATAATCCAGAAATGACTAAATATCAACAATATAAACATAGGACAAAAAAAATGTGTTTGGTAGATTATTTCTTTGTTGTAACAATGCTTGTTGGAAATAAATCTTATACCATTGGAAAGCCTGTTAATTTCCCTTACTAATGGCCACATTAGTAAGGAACATGCATTTGTGGAATGAGCAGTAAATCTGAGTATGTGGGTTGCAGCCTTTAAAATGAGCAAAGTTCTCTCTGTCAATGCCAAACAGCTTATTATGTGTGATGGTGTGGGGCGGCATCTCCCTCACTGGAAAAACTATCACTGACTTGTCATCATTGGAGGCAATGCAGTTAGATATCGGGATAAAATTCTGCAACCAGTGGCAATCCCATATCTCCACAGTCTGGGACCGAACTCTATCCTCCAAGATGACAAAGCTCCCCTACAGAGCTGGGTGTTTCAGAGACTATCTCCAGGATTTGGGAGTGGAGAGGATGGAATGGCAAAGGATGGCAAATTTTTCATGGGCGCAACGCACATACTCAGATCTACTGCTCATTCCACAAATGCATGTTCCTTACTAATGTGGCCATTAGTAAGGGAAAATAACAGGCTTTCCAATGGTATAAGATTTTATTGCCAAGAAGCATTGTTACAACAAAGAAATAATCTACCAAACACAAATTCCCTTACTTTTTGTGTTATGCTTATGAAGTAACCCCCCAGCTGAGAAAGCCAAATGCAACAGTGGCAAGGCAAATCTCCCTTGATGCTGGGGGAATTACTTAGGGAAGTACCTAGACTCACTAATGGAACCCATCGTTTTCTGGTCAAACATGCTTAAATATTATTGATAAACAGTCACAAGACCAGACCAGAGTCTGTTGGTTAGGGTTAGGCTCAGGTGTGTAGAAGGGAAACAGTGGGCAGTGGGGTGTATGAATTATGTTGCATTTGCATGTCTTCAGTCTATTTATTTTTTTGTTATATAAATATACATGTTAAAATACACATGGGATCTGCTTTTTTGCACAGTATTGTAGAAAATAATCTTGAACATAATCCTGATTAATCTTGAAATATCCTGAAAAGTTTTGAATTTTTATAAAAAATCTAGGCCATGTCCACACATATTGGAGTATTATTTTAAAACATCACTTTCTTGGCCATTTGCCCACATGTAACTTGTGTTGAGGTCAAAATGAACATTTCAAACACTCCAGGGTGAAAAAATGCAGAAATTTTCAGTGATGTCATGTAGAGTGTGTTCAACTATCTCCTTTGTTTGATCTCCTTTGTGTGCATTGTTGTCTCCTTTGTTTACATGATGCTATTTGTACAGTGTCGGATGCAGCCAAAATAGTGCTGCTAACTGGATTTGAGGATTTGTTACAAGTTTACATTTAAATATAATCTTACTTTTACATTATAATCAACAGAGGCTTCACAATGCACAACAGAGCTCACTACTACAGCCAGCATTCTCTGCCACACAGACCCCACCCCTTTGGATGAGACCAGGTTTGACCTTGGTAGTTGGTGGGACAACAAAGTGGCTGATGCAGAGTAAAAGCATGAAACTCTTTGTACGTGAAGGACATTGTTTTACGGTTACATGAGCTGCTTCTTTCATAAATTGAAGGGTAGACCAACTTGTTTTGATGTTTTCAGGGATTTATTTTATTGTTTTTATTTTAAAAAGGCACTTATGTCGATGGAGTGTATTTTAAAAATGAAGGAGGATAACACCCTTTTTTAAAAATACCTGTGTACATGCCCTAGACTAGGCCCTAGATACATACCAATGAGATTGTTTACACACTCTGGCTTGATTTGGAAAACAATATCTAAATCGGATTAGTCTAAAAAATTTTGGAACTTATCATCATCATCATCTTGTGGTAGCAACAGAGCACTCTAAACCTGTTCATCATGGGAGAACCTACTTGGCATAGCCCTGGAGGTCATTTTAATACACAACCTCTTTCCCCAAATCAAATCCCAGTCCAACAAGAACCAATTTTGCAACTGCCATTTAAATTGCTGTACAGTTTATTTTAATTAAATATAGTCCCTGGCCTGTGGATGTAACCAAGTAAAATGGCTTTAATTCTGAATGCTGAATGTAGAATATCATACTCTGATTTTGTTGTGGATATTATCACATACACAGCACAGTGTCTGGTTGCGTCTGCTTGGTCCGAGTTAAGCTAAAAATATAATAGATATTTAAATATGAATATAAGTATGGATAAATATATATATATATAAAGATAAACTAAATGTACCCATTTAAAAACTGTTGAGACATTGTTCTTCAAAATGCATAATTTTTATTTAAAAAATACAAACTGTTCCAAATTCCAGTTTTGATATTTTCAATGGTAGTTAGTTGCTGGCTTTGGCCTAAGATGGCCATCACTTGTCTGTGGCTAATGAGTGCAGAGTGGGACATCTGTTCCTCGTATTGCTGCATTCACTTACATCTGGGTGACATTCACTTGGGCCATGGCTCTGACCCGCTGTCACACACCATCACTGAGCTGTGAACAGTGACAGCCAGTGACGGGCACAAGACCAAACAGAGAGGTGGCTAACAGGCGTGTGTCTCAGTCTGTCAAGCTCTGTGTTCTCTGGATGGATATGGAGACCAGAGCTTGCCTGCTCAGTTTCACTTACATTTCCAGGTTATGTTTGAGCTTATGCAGTACTGTTTCTTTATGGCTGTAAAAAGGTTATTCTTCAAGAAACTGATTTTGTTTAGCTATCTGCATGTTTCTTGGTTTCGGTGCAGCTGTTTCTCTGATTTGGGCTTGGTCTGCATATCTGATCATGCTGAGACAGGTGGTAGCTAACCGCTGTTTAACACTGTCTACATTTAGCTCTATAGATAAAGCCGTTTCACTTGCCATTTCAACTCGCCGGCCCAGGGGAGTGACACATATAATGACGTTATTGCCTGCGTTTTACTCCATAATTCGAGAGAATATTACAGAATTTTTAATTTGACAAATAAAATTCAGAACAGGTCAAAAACCTGACAGAATGAAAACTTATGGGACCCCTAGTTCAGAGGTAGGCAATAACCATAGACATTAGTTTGCTAGCTAATATGCAGCACATCTTTCCTGAATATGAAAACAAGCAAGTGAGAGAAAAAAAAACTCAATTTTGCTGAATAAACATTGATGACTTTTGCATTTCACTATAAAACAGTATTTAATGTAAAGAACCAATTTTGTCTCATCCTCTAAAATAACACTGATGCTACAAACACAGATGGCATGACTGTGTTTGTCATTAGAACATATCATTTGTAGTAAATCCCTAATCTAGATTTAGATGAATAAAGTTTAAAGATGCATAGAGTAGAAAATCTAGAAAGACAGAGTACAGTATTTACAATCTCAGTGGGAGACTGGGTCATAGCTGCATACAAAGAATAAAAATGGCAATACAAATAGAGGAGTAATGCCAGTTTTCTTTAAAATAAAAAATATTGCATGCACTGCACACCCACATAATCAGTTCTGAGGGTACTAACATTCAGACGCATCTGCTGCATTAATAATAAGATGAATGTTTTAATCCTTCATTTAACTGCACAGACCAAACGGAGCCTCTATGTACAGAAGTGTTTGATCTAAAAATGTTGCCAGCTAGTATCTCTACAGGTAGCATCTATTTTCAGAATCCTTTCAATCCCACTGTTACTGTGGACACTTGTAATTAGATAGAATTAAATACAATGTTTAGGTTCTGAACTTTTCTTAGCATTTTTTAAACATGACACGGTGTTTAGTTGAACTGCTGCTCTGCTTGAGAACTAATTGAGGAAAGCCCAGCTATGCATGCTTCAATAACACTGATGTTTACTTGATGTCAAACTTTCCCAGTTAAGAGAAAATCTCCAATAAACACTGTAAATCATTTATAAGATAAAGCAGTAACATGTTAAAACCCTTCAATTTGCATTGTTTCTTTACCCATTATTTATTCCAAGCTAAGTATATGCAAACATCCAGCTTGAGGTGCAGCGTATTACAGATTATAACCTCTGTGATATGCATAGCTAGTAGAATGGGAAGTTGATGAGCATCTGCACATGTGTAATACACAAATGTGACTAATGACTATTCTTAGCAATTCCCTTGGTTGGGGAAAAACACTAGATGAGCCAGAGTCTACATACGTCTGAACACAGAGACAGAAAATATCTCTAGACTAAAAAAGACCTATTAATACTACATCATTACTGATTACAATTTTTGGATGTACATTTATAACCTCTGTCCAGGAAGCCAGCCAATGAAGAAGTCTTACTAGGCTGGTGTGGATATTAAGATCCACTAAGAGCTGAGATTTCAAAGGAATGCTTCCAGGGAAGGTAGCTGAACTCTATTAAATCTATTAAGTTGTAATGAGAGCAGAGAGATAGTAGAGATGACAACATGTGTGCGCTTCATTAATCCTGGTGACTGTTTTTCTTTGCGCTGCAGTAGCTGTGGCTGTCTCCTGAGGATGGCATCAGGAAAGACTTCATCACCACTAGCACTGCATCCTCATGGGAGACATACTGTCTACTGTCTGAGTGAATCTGATCTCCAGCTGGGATGCCAACCTGCAGAGCACACAACCAGCACATCACTTCCAGGCTCTGATTTACAGGCAATAACTAACTCACTGTAGTTCTGCCGTCTGAATCAGGGTCAGAAAAATGTTGTTGCTCCTTCTTCATTTTCTTAACAATTACAAAACATACTACTACATTATAATAAACCCTATGGATTTTGGCCCTAAATGAAACCTTTAATTAATTCTCCATATTTGCCCAAATAACAAGTCAGAATTCAGGTTCAAGAACAAATAAAGGTGTTCAATGATTAAATTTCAATCACAAACACCACTCATGCTTAAGGTACTGAATGGCTCTTCATTACTCAAGAGAATGCAGTTACTCATTAGTGCCAAAGTTTTATATCCATTCAGCTTGTGTTCAACTGCTCTAGAGCATTCCATTTAATGTCATAGTTTTCGTGGACACTGTACAAGCTGTGTGTGCACAACTGAAAGGCTGTATTCCCAAAGTGTGTAACTTAGCCTAGATGAATTCACTAATTATTAAAAAAGTGTCTCCAAATATTGGAAAATGTATGGGCGTGTACTGACTTTAGAGTTCTTCTGTGTTGTCAGTGTTTCTTTTTTTATACCTGCCATATGTAGCGAGCAGATTCATGCATGATGAAAGCATGGGGTATTCTTCAAGTATGTTTTTCTTTTGCTGCTAGCCGTAACCATCTGCCACAAAATGTAAAAATATGTTCTGATTTTGTGCTGCGATTCTTCTTCTGGTGATATACAAGCTTGCTTCTGGCTAATTAATCAAATATAATCAAAGTAAATCACCTTTGGTGGGTGCCACTTTCTTCTCCTTTGCATTTTCTTTTCCTGCTTACTGAGGAAAGTTAAAGAAACTGAATAACATATAACCTAAATATCTGATAAATATTTGACTCTTATTCTGGCAGTTTGTAATCTGAAACACTGGAATTGTTTTTCTCTGTGTACCTCATTCATTCATTGTCTGTAACCCTTATCCAGTTCAGGGTCACGGTTCTGGAGCCTACCCGGAATCACTCGACACAAGGTAGGAACACACCCTGGAGGGGGCGCCAGTCCTTCCCAGGGTGACACACACACACATTCACTCACACACTCACACCTATGCATACTTTTAAGTTGCCAGTCAACCTACCAATGTGTGTATTCTTTGGACTGTGGGAAGAAACCAGAGCACCCAGAGGAAACCCACATGGACACGGAG
Organism: Hoplias malabaricus; assembly: GCF_029633855.1. Taxonomy (NCBI): domain Eukaryota; kingdom Metazoa; phylum Chordata; class Actinopteri; order Characiformes; family Erythrinidae; genus Hoplias; species Hoplias malabaricus. The sequence continues at coordinate 29,102,835 of NC_089811.1, read as the reverse complement.
AGAACACACCAAACTCCTCACAGACAGTCACCTGGAGTGGGACTTGAACCCACAACCTCCAGGTCCCTGGAGCTGTGTGACTGCAACACCACCTGCACAGCAAATTCACCAGTGGTGATGATTTAACACTGGTGAATTTGCTGTGTGCTGTGCAAATGTGCCTCCCTTTCCTGTGTACCTTTTCATACATTTTTTTTTTGCATGCTGCAAACATTTACATCTCTCTTAATGTGGAAGATTTTTGTATCATTTAATTTAAAGAAATAAGCGGACTTACCTGTTGCTACCTGAGCATGTGTAGAATAGTGTACAGTAATCCCGTGTTTTTCACGGGGAATGCGTTCCAAGACCACCTGCGAAAAACGAATTTCCGCGAAGTAGATGAAAGGTATTTTTTATGTATTTAACGAGTATTTGGACTGTTAAAACCCTCCCTGCACTGTTAACAACCCACCCTTTGTATTAAACAGTCATTTTATAATGTCTTTCAGCTGGAACTACATATGATATCCTATAGGATGACCAGATCTGACATGGTGAAAAAGAGGATATGTCAGACCGTCCAATCAGAAGATTTTAGGCTACTTCACCACGCCCCCTTCTCACTCAAGCGAACCAAACAGAGTAGGGGAGGGCGGGACTAGTTTTTTGTGAATGAAACGCTTCTCGAAGTTCTATGTAAGCTCTAGAAAAACAAAATCCCAGACGTTTGTGAAATTCCGCCCGGACATTTTTTTAAGTCTAAAAAAGAGGACACGTCCAGGAAAAAGAGGATGTCTGGTCACCCTAATATCCCAGTAAACAATTAGCCGTTGATTCAACGTTGAAATAACGTAATGACTGCCGTCTAAACAAGGTTCTCTTAAGGTTGAAAATGAAAGTTGAAAAGACGTCCAAACACAGACATTGAAATGACGACTATTAAACGTATTTTCAACATCCATTGACGTTATTAATTGGTCCCGAAATAAATTACTTGTATAAAACGCGTTTTGGACGTCCACTGACGTTATCGATTAAGCTGTGATTTAGTGTATGTAAATTTCACTCGGATGTGGACATGAACAATACATGTACTGTATGTAAGAAATACTTGTAAATGATATATTTTGTCACCTACAGGCCTAGTCTAACACATGTAAATAATTTTAAAAAATCCCTTGAAAAAACCCGCGAAGTAGCGAATCCGTGAAAGATAAACCGTGACGTAGCGAGGGATAACTGGGCCAAACTAGGATGGAATAATAATGTTATTATTAAGATTACACTTTTATTCAACAAGCCTGTATTTGCTTCATGACACCTCACATTAAAGTGTAAATTTCTCAGTGCAGAGTATGTGACGACAGTACAGATACAGTTTAAGGTTAAATGAAATAAATTAAAACAGCAGTAACATACTGAACCGTGCCCTCGATAAAAGCCCCCTGGAGGACTTGCTCAGAAGTTGTAAACACTTTTAAGTTGAACGACATCCTTCTCTGTTCATAGATAAGATTAAAACAAAAAAATATTTCCACCTCCATTAGCAAGGCTTCTTCAGAATTGTGTTTTTTATATTTGCTCAAACAGTGACATGTTTATTTAAATATAATTAAACTAGTCTCTAACCTTAGACCCAGGCTTTGTGTTATCAGTTTCTTTGACAGAGATGTCATCTTCTGGTGTCATAGCAACAGCAACGTTGTTTGCTTGTGTGCCACTTTCATCAGCTGCTAGGTGCATTTTCTGTTCTACAGGCCAAGGTTTCTTCACAGAATCGCAGAGATCCAGCTGAATCTTGACATTTTCCTGGCTACATTCTGGTAGTCATTATATTCAGGATGTGTTTTAAAATGAAAGTCTCACACAAGCACTGTGATCAGCTACATTTTCAAAACAAATTTATCTTTGAAGATTCAGGAGTCTTGCTTTAATTTGTCAATTAACAGCATAGTGGTCCTTATTGTTTTATTGTGTGTACAAAATATGATCAAATATCATTGTGCAAAGTCACTACCGTTCACTGGTTAAAATATCTGTGTGTTTGTGTAACTGGATAGCGTCAATGTCTAATTAAAAGCGTGTATCTCGCAAAAAATCTACAAGAGAAGAAAAAGCTTCTAGGTTTTCAATGAAAGTGAATGTGTAAAAATCAATTATATTTCATGTAACATTAATTTGGGAACATTTCTGTTGGTCCATTTATCATGAAATTTTCACACAATGCGAAGGACAGCTGCTAACAAAAACTGAGATGTTTTTAAATGGACAGCAACGGTATGCAGACTTTCCTCTCTTTTCTTCACGTCTTTGTTTCAAAGCCCACTCCCCTCACTCATTTCCTGTTCAAGATTTGCTGCTGGACTTCTGGTTAGAAGTGTTCCTGTAGCAGCAGGGATGGAGTTAGTATACTGACTCCCAGCTGCAGCCGGAGCACCGACCTTTCCCCTTCAGACGTGATCATTTCCACCCAGACATTTCTTCTATTATTCCAGATTTTCTTATCCCGACATCACTGCTTTCTTCCACAAACCATGTAGACAGCATCTGGTAAGCAAATCTCAGCTCATGAACATCAGCACGACGCAGTCTTATCACCTGTCACAGGCTTCCTGCTCTCGCTCCTGCACAGTTCACTTCATTTGCTGCTCCACTTTGATCCCTCCAGAAACTGTGCTTTTCTCAGGAAAGAGAGAGAGAGAGAGAGAGAGAGAGAGAGAGATGTCGAAAGAGAGCTTTTTTTTTCTTGTTTTCACTCTACATTAGGAAAATATTGCAATGAATTTACTAGATGCATGCCTTATCTTTTTATTCTAAAACATCAAATATAATAATAATAATAATTATAATTATTATTATTATTATTATTATTATTATTATTATTATCAGTATTATACACACTGACTTATATTCAATTTCAATTGACTTTTGGTGCAGGCACATGGAAGAGGAGCTATACACGCCAGCCTGCTACTGTAGTACTCCAGGGTACAGTGCAACTCTTTTTGGGACAGGTAGGAAAAACTGAGGTATGGTGAATTAAATAAGGTTTTTCTCCTTGCTCAACATTCATGGCTGTGGAACCCTAACTGTTCCACTCTTGATATAGCAGCCTGCCTGCATCTCCAGGTCTGTGTGTGCGGACTCGCTGCCCATAATATGCTAAATTGCGTATGTGTGTGTTCACTGCCATTGATTAAATATCTCAGTTTCTCCATGGGGATTATGAATGTATTTTTCTTTTTTCATGGGGTTAGTGATTCATTATCAAATAATGTTAATTACTCATGGTTATGCTGACCTATTTTTCTAGTCAAAACACAAACATTTAAAGTTGGCATTAGACAGACAAGTGATTTATTTTGTATGTTTATTAGTATTCAAAGGTTTTCCTTAATATTATTGAAGGTTACTGTTGGATTGACCAGGATCGCCCACTCTGTTGTGTTTGGTTCATGTCGTTGTATTACATTGGCTAATTATGGACTGTTGGGCTGTTATGAAATATAGTAGTTTTTGTTGACTAGCTGTTAATAACCATGTAGGATTACGAGTGTAAGTATTGAAAACAAGTACTTACAGCCTGCATGGCTTGGACGGGTATCATTTGGTTCAACTTTTCCTTCTAAATGATCACATATGACCTGCCATCATTTACCGTACTTTCAGCACAACCCTAAGGCGCAGAAATGTAATTTAAGGTCCTGATAAATCAAGTCATTGTTCAATCTCTTGTGATAATGTTAAAAAATGGCAGTAGGTAGTTCAAAATGTGGAGCATGACCCTGCAAAGGCCTGTATTCATTTGCAAGATATCAATGAAAATTTAATTCCTGTCTTATTAATTTTGGCAGATCTGCTTGATATGCGGTGTATAGGGGATAATGCACTAGTGAGATTTTTGTTTCACCTTTGAATGAACTAAATAGTGAAAAAATAATTCCTGTATAAAACTTGCTCAAGAAAATAGCCTCAAGGAAACTAACCCAGAATTTGACACATTTTGATCTGGACTTAATTCGCGAGCGAGGAACATCAGGGGAAACCTTTGCACACATTTCCATTTGTCATCAAAATCTCCTTATAATTGCATTTAAATAATGACATGAGAAAGCTGTCTTTGATGTGTAAATGAGCGTGTTTAATTTATATGTGCCAAGCGTGTTTTCAGAGTAAGAGACCAAAGAGTACTCTAAATAAATTAAATCCACCCAAAGTCTGATCTACTTCATACTGTTACATTAGCCGGCTGTACATTTGTTGTTTGGGGTTTCTGCATGTTTCCATACACAGGATAATCTTTGTGAAGAGTGAAAATCATTCTTCAATTTATTGTGGTTTGAGTTGTGATTGTGAAACTGTACAAAGGGATGAATGCCAAATTCTCTTTACTGCTGATGTGAGAATGCACTGTAGGAGGAAAAACAACATACACAAGTCATGTAATCATTCTGTAGTTGCATGATGTCCATATAAGGAACTCCGTGTCTAAGCTCTTCTTCCTAAAAGAAAACTTATGCATTTTAAGTTGATCTGATAATAAAATAAAGTCTTACGAGCTGGTGTTAATAGTACATTTTTGGACTCGAATTTCAGTGTACACCACTGCTAGCTTGCTTGTGCCATGAATGCCAATTTATTTCAACTACTAAACCACTTGATAATACTGAGAATCCTGTGATTTTCAGGGGAAAAAACTTAGTTTACAAAAATTACAGAAAATTACAAAATTACAAAAATTAAATTACTGATTAATTCCTCTCATGCTGACATCATGCTTAGACCAAGAATTCCTAATACATGCATGTCGTCCATTGCAGAATGATACATGACTTCAGTGGTCTATTATATGGAGTGGAGAGATTTAAGACTTGAGTTTTAAGCATGTTCTTTTTCACAGGCTTTTGTTATTATTAGAAATCCGTACATGGAAACAAGGACATCTGATCATCTGTAGAGAGGAAGGGGAGTTCCAAAATAGGAGTTTCCTTCTGACTGACAAGATTAAACCTGTTCTTCTTCTGTGAGAATTGTAAATTTATTTTTCCATATAATACACAATCCTCTGCAGGGTGAGAGACTCAGTGATGCAAATTGCTGCTATATCTTACACAGTCACATAACCTATATGTGTATTACAGGGGATATTGTCTTCTTGTTGTTTTTTTAAAGCTTGAATGACATGCTACAGATTTTCTTTATTATTTGTCAAATAATGACCAGCATGCCACACAGCCCGTCACAAATGTTGACATCCTTAATCAAATGAAGGGAAGAACTCAGACAGAATGTCTCAGAATAAGCCTCAGTGAGAACACTGGATTAGAGCATTCCTACTGGTTTATTCAGCAAGAAGATTTCACACAATGTAAAACAAAATGTAAAACTGCTGTCTCCCAATTATGAAAAATGGAAATACATGTTTTCTCTATAGTGTGGATATGCCTAAAGCCATTTTATTTTGAAATACAATTACATTACAAATGCATCTTCACTGGAAAATATCTCAAGCCTCTGGTGAATAGGTTTTGTAGGCTCAGTGTCAGATGGAATGCACCCCCCACGATGATGCTCCTGCACATTTTATTGCATGTATTCAAAGCGTCAGATTCAAAGCTTCAGATGCAGATGCAGTGCACAGAGGAGAGGCTGTAGACAGGAGGAATAGCAGTGGGAGAGTGTGAGTGAGAAATGAAAGGAGAAAGAGGGAGGCAGAGGCAAAACGAAAGTGGCTGTGGTAAACAGGTCATATCTTTCTTTTTTCTGGAAGCATTTAGGGACCTGTTTGACTTGACCAGTGACAGCGAGCAAGAAAAAAAAAGGACCTGTTGCCTGAGGATGGGGTTTAGGTGCCAAACACAGAATAGACTGTATACTCTATTTAAAGAGAAATGTTTACATAAAGTGAAATCAGATTTGGTCATGTGCCAGTGTGCAGGTCTCCATGGTAACAGTTACTGTACAGGCTGCAGTTTCTCAGCTCTTTTGTGGGAGCAGCATGAGTCCTTAAACACTGTGAGTCACGAACTGAGTCAGTGCTAAATCTGCTCTCACTCTGTGCCCTTTAAGGAAGCCCACAAGTCCATCTCCCTCTCTGTCTTTACCCTGCTGTAGTGTACTACATACACAACTCAGTCATGAGGACACTAGAACACAGCAAACACTATACCTGTCTCCCACAGGACAAAATGCCCACGGGTAATGACTTATTCTGAGTTTAAGTGAATGTACTTTAATAGTTAATGCTCTGCTGACAGGTGGTTAATACGTAATGAATTTCAAGCTCTGTTTGATCATACCAGGAGCAGGACAGCAACGACTGATCAACAAACAAATAAATCATGGTTTTTCAAAAACTAAAAAAATTATTAAATATTGTATGTGTTTATTAGACCGGTCCAAGTCTTAGCCACTCGCCCACAATTTGATGGAGAGTCAGTGCATGAATCTGGCCTCACTGTCAGTATTCTTCAATGCATTCTGACTGGCTTTTTGTATATGCAGTTCCATGTTTCATTTTGTACTGGCTCTGCTACTGGTCTGACGTGAAAGACTGTACATGTCATGCCAAAATAGACTTGTGATTGGTCTCGTTGCATGTCAGTAATTTTGGTTTTCCTGCTGTAGGCAATTCTTGGCCACGTTAAGTGGCAAAAAGTACCAGACTCCCCGTAGAGAGTTTGTCAATGTGAGACTAGGGCTGTCCCAAATATCATTTTAAGGTCTTTGGAAGTTTGGATGTATATTTCTCAAATATTTAAATTTTCAGAAAATTGCCATTAGGCTCATGCTATAAAATCCCTAATTTCCAGCTTTTCACTATATTCTCTGAGGGCTCACTAAAGGCACAGTGTATGCTTGGGTTAACCAGAATTTCGTGGAAGTGATTTAATTCATTATACAATGATGACAAGATAAACTGTGGAGTGTGCCACAGTTCGTTGTAAGTAGGCTGTTTTATGTTCATACAAGGACTATTATCATCGCTGTCTAATGAATCTCCCAAAGTTGTAACTTTACAGGAGAAGGAAAAAACCTTCTTAAGCTTCAGTGGAAGACAAAGTAAAAAAGATTATATTCCAAGTAATTGTGGAGCATTTCTTTTCGTCCAGTCATCATGAAATCACCTCACAGTGTGAAGGACAGCTGCTGTGTTTAAATGATGTAGTAAACTAAAAATCCATGAAAATTGAGATACATGCTCTTAATTGGACAGCAACGTTATGTTTGATGGGTCTGAATATGGGTGGAGTGGGTGGGTTCCAGGAGCAGAGCTGAGGGCTGGTTTTAGCACTGTAGTGGACCATTGCCTTTATTAATAGCCTATATTTAGCACACAAAAAATCCCCACAATACTAAAATTTGCATGTTCATTATTTAAGGTGGATGGGCGAGTTTGAGGGGAAAAAACAACAGCTGTTTGTACATGGACAAAGTTTAATTTTGGATAATTCTGTTAGCCGTGTCCCGAGTTTGGGAACATTTCTACCTTGAGTAATCCAGAACAGCAATAATAAGCCAATATTACCCACCTATGAAGCATGAATAGAGAAATTCTTATTGCGGTCCATGCTTTTCAAATGTTTGGAATCTCTGCGTTGTGTTTTTATTACAATCATGAAATGTGCCTTTAAATAAGTTAATTGGCTTATCAACAATTCACATTACCAAAATAGTGCAGATCAACTCTGGTCCTTGTGTTTATCCCAGTGAATTTTGGGTAGTTGCCAAAGGCGCTATTGAGTCACCTGGTGAGCACTAAAATCAGTAATGAGACAACAGTGTTAATCAATGCTAGGTGGACAAAAACTCACAAAATACCACAAATATCTTGACATATGTGTTAACTATGTGTCAAGGAGTCCCCTGGAAGCAGCCTCTCAGACTTGAAGCTGTCTTTGCAGAAGAAGTCAGGAGATAGAGCATTATTATATGAATCAGGTGCTGGGCTGTCGAGCTGGAGTCGTTGTCTGTGATTAGCGTTATGGATGGCTGGATTGACAGCTTGCTTCCTCCATGTTTCACTCTGACTGAGCTGCTGTCACATACACACACTCTCCTGCTCGCTCCCGACAGAACTTAGGCACACGAGGGTGGGTTCACCTGCCATACACACACACACACACACACACACACACTCACACGTAGTGGTGGAATTCTAGTCATGCAGAAGTACTCTAAGTTCAGAGAAAGTCTGAACTTAAAGTAAAAGAAAAAGAAAAGTAAGCTTCCAAGAAACTTAGCTATTATCAATAAATGGAATTTCATGTTTCATGAAAAATGAATGTGAACTGGTTCTATTTGCAAATGGTTTTAGACTTGCAAATTGAGAGGGTAGGAAAGTTGATAAATGGGCTTTTTGATCATAATACAGGTCTCCAGTAACACTTCATTTTAACCACACATGACAAAGAGGCAGTGTTAAACTCATAAAACAGGTCTTTCTTTCCTGGATTGTATCCTAATGTACTTTGGCTGGATTCCATTTATTCTTTTCATCAGAATGAGTCCTGGGTGTGACCAAATGAGCTTCAGTTTTACCCACTTACACGTGTGAAATTTCCATTTTACATCTGATTAATTCATGCTCATGTCACTATATGAAATCTAAAGTCTGATTTGGGTACTTTTGTTGGTTGCCAGAAGACATGTTTTTAGTATAATTCCTGTCTTGAGGAGTTTCCGTGTTTTCCTACTCACATGCTAACACTCTGATTCATTTTTGCTAATGCAATTGTATATAGATCAGAAGATACATTTCACTCTTTGGTCTTGAGTTTGGTCAGAGTCCCTTTCTGACCACTTTAGAATTTCTAAATATTTAAGTGATACGAATATGACCTAGGTGTGTTTACATCTGGCTTTTCATGTGGTCAAGCGAAATCCAAACATGATCAGTCACCTGTAGACGGAATGTGTAAACAGCATCGAATTTTTACACAGTTTGGATGCTAGTCAAGCATGTTTGAAGTAGCATTTTAGAGAATTTACACATTAGTTCATAGTTCTGTTTGAGTAGCAATGTCTTCTCTGCAGCATAAAATCCTCTTTCTTTATCCCAGTGCATTTTCTCTTATCCCCGTAGATTGAATGGCAAGGCTAAAGGGTGGTGTGATACTTTGCTCTGGCTAACAAGCTAGTGGGAGCAGCCCCATTAAACAGGCTCAGTGAGCTGGATCCCCTGGACAGGACACAGAGATAGGACAATTAGCCTGAAAGAATGCAAAAGCTTGTCTCTACTGAATGGGAGTAAGGAAGTGGCTGTGACTCAATCAGAGCATAGCCGTTTAAAAGCTAAGGTCACCTTGTGTTCAGTAATAATATCAGAGACATATGGAGCCAGTAGAGGTCTAAGCCTTTTCACAGTAAAGTAAATTTACATTAGAGTGATATATTTTAGCTAATGTTAAGCTTCCACAAATAGCTCTATGCATTAGTTAAACACACACACACACACACACACATAGACACAGAGCCTTAGCAGCCTTAGAGCTGTAATCTGTTGGTACTGATGAGGATGTATGTCTGCCAGAGGCTAATGAAAGCTTATAATGTTTATGAAGACAGCTGGCCAGCTTTGTCTCTTCCCAGCTGTGTGTTCGCCATAAATGATTCAGAACAGCATTAAAAAAGATTTAAGTCTTCACTGTAAACATGTCAATTCTCCATGCCTGAGTGTTGGGGTGGGGTGGCTGGGGTGGGAAGGTGTGGGGAGTAAAGAGGTTGTAGTGCTGAAGACCTTGAGTGCACTCCAGGTCCAAGTCAATCACAACACTTTGCACACAATACCTCCACAAATGGTTAGCATTCTCAAAGAGCCAACAGTACATCTAGCATCTCACTCACAGTCATATTAGATACCTATAGAAGATTCCAGGGAGTAACAATCAATAAACTATTTTACCACTGAAAATGACAAATCTTTATTTCTAATTGTGTGAAGGAGCTCGACAAAGTGGTCTGCAATTTTTACGTTTATCTCTCCAGTGCCCAATTAATCATGTTACACATGAGATGCAACCCAGATAGCAGTGAATGTGTGGCCCAAATGTGGCACACATCTGCAGTTCTCTAATGACAATGACATTGAATGACGGTGTTGACACAGGGTGTGTCTGGCTGCCTCAACCCAGCCAAGGGCCACCTTATATGGGCCAGATTTCATGTATTTTGGACCAAATTTGGCACACTCAACATTTGCCAACTGTAGCTCAGATTAAGCCTAAATGTGTCTGCTACAGAATATCTGAAAATAACGGATTAAAAGTTTGTTGTGTTTTAGTGAGTGCGTCCGCCTCCGTCAGTCCGCCCCGTGATTCCTGACGTGCTTGCTCTATTGTCAAGCATCTTCAGACCATCAACTGTTGCCATTTATCAGTTTTTTACTTTAATTTTGGAAATTGCATTTAAAAATGGCAAACTCTAATATTAAGAGAATAAACTAAAGGAGAGTAAACATTAAGTCACATTGAAAAGTTATTTAAAGGTTTTTACATGTGTCTACCCTGCTACCCTTTCTGTGCTTAGAACTATTGTATATGCATTCACATATGTATCATATACACATAATGTATGACAGAAAGATGTCATTTCATATAATGGTAGGGACTGGTTCTATATACTGTGGTGAGTTGGCATGTAGATATTAGCAAACAACATCAATACATACATTTATTCACTGATAAACTGCCCTGTGGCTAAACATCACTTTGCTCAACTGGGGCACTTATTTTCAGTGTTGCTCTCCTGAATGAATGGATTCCTGATATGGTTAGGTGTTCTAGCCAGTCTTGCACGGCTGTTAGAGATGCAGATTTCTTTGTTTTCTGTATCTACCCTCTTTTTTCTCTTATTTCCTTTTGGCTTCTTTATGTAATCTCCTTGGTATTATCTTCCAAGAAACAATCATTTTCACTTAACAGTTGACTCCTTTAGTGGACAAAGCAAGATGTTGGCTGGATATTTTTGGTTGGTGGATTGTTCTCAGTCCAGCAGCAAGGCTTTAACTATTCCAGCAGCAAGGCTTTAACTATTCCAGCAGCACAGCTGTGTCTGATCCACTCATACCAACACAAAGCACAAAATTCGACCAACATTGTTTTTTGCTGGAGTTTTTTTGTCATGTCTTTATGTGCTTGCATCACATGCACAATCCACAAAAGAGGGTCTGACATCTTTTGCTGTTACCTGAACAATTGTGGTGTTCCTGATTACTACAGCTATTATGAACACAGAGATACTAGAATGACAAACTCAGTTTTCTTCTTCTCATATAACTGTTGTCAAACCAAGGGAACACAGAATTAGTGCCAAAAAAGTGTGCAACAAAATACAGGATTGACATTGGCTTGACTTTTGAAGGTTGTAAGGACACTGTGACCTGAAAGTATTCAAACGTAATGCTAAGCTGGTATTTTGTTTGTTGACCAGATTAAAATTCATATATTTTTTTAATGACTAGCTATTAAAACAGATAGCAAGTCATCATTCCTGTGGATATTATTTCTAATGCAATGTAACATACCTGCATTACATTGTACAACATTTGCATTACCTGCAAATCAGCTGGTTAGCTTGCGAATGCTATTTTTTTATTATTATTTTGCCTCTGTTGTTTGACAAACTATAGCTAGTCACTATTCTCAGTAAATTTTTAGTGCTATACTTAGTTACTTAGTTCTGTCGTTTTGTAAACACAAATTATACAGCCACCTAAAATGAAACCTGACTGGACACAGGCTGACCAGTACATGATAAATAATGTTTGTTTGCTTGTAGTGAAGGATGTAATCTGTCTATATATATATATATATATTCACACTGACTACTTATCAGATTCATCTGCTCTGAAAGGAGACCACATTTCACATATCAAAGTATTCCTCCACATATTCTGCAATTATACATTCTCACCAGAGACATCTCTGAATCCACACATCCCCTGAATTAATGTGTGTTGCTTTAATGAACCTAGTCATTTCTGACTAATTGTATGATGTTGTTTTCAAAAGGTGTAACCAAAAAAAAAAGAAACACATTTTATTATGTCTCATATGACTGTGATCATATATTAGTTTAGGTGTCACATTTTTCTTTACTAAAAATGATTAATGTGAAGCATCTGGAGTTGTTAAATATGGTTGAATTACTTAGGCCATGCTGTTGGTGACCGTGTGAGTGTGTTTGTGTTGGACAAGTCCAGTCAGGAGTGACATGTTTGTTGACCAGGACACTACTGATGCATTATGAATGAGCTACAGTTGTGTGTGCCCCAAAAAATAACCCACTCTATACTCTGTTTTCTCTCTTCGGGATACGTATGTATAACTCCCTTAGTGTTAAGAGAGATGTTTATGTCAGGCAGTGGCAGAAGAGAAAGAAGACTGAGAAAGTAGAGAAGAAGAGAAATTGAATAGGAGGAAGAGAGTGAAGAGAGTGTTAGAGACAGATGCTGCGAGCAAGGGCACTGGCACAGTGTGAACAGAAATCAGCACCACATAAAATTTCAATGTCAGATATTCGCTCAACAACTCAGAAAGTCAATGAGTCAGAAAGTTACCAGCGGCTCACAAAGTCAAAGCCTAGCAGAGGTGGGCAGAGAAGCCTAAATCCATACTCGGGTAAAATCATTATTACTTGTACAAAATAAAGACTGCACTATCTATGAGATTAGTGGGTCAAAAGAAATTGCTTGAGCAGAAATACAAAAGAAGTAACTTGAAAAAATACTTGAAAATGTGAATTTCTCCAGTACTTTTGCTTAAAGTTATAAAATACATTGACATCTAATGGCCTGGGTGTATAAGAGACTCTGTAGGCTACTTAAACCTTATTTGACATTTCCACCACTGTGTTTCGGACATTCACCATGGAGCACTAAGTAGTTCATTCAGGGTCTGCAAAGCAATTTGATTCTTCTGGCACCTTCCTTAACCTTGGAATGTGTTTAGAAAATACGGGGTTGGGATAATATCTTCTTACAATATATGACCTGTTTTGTTACCCCACAATCCCATTGTCACATGCCCCACTACCTTTCCACTTGGTTATATGCCAGAATATAATCAAATGTCATACTTGTAACTATGCCACATACTCAAAATCTAGTTAATATTTGCATTAAGTGTGTAACAGGGATACATTTCCCTACTAGGCCCTACCTCTCTTCTTTTTCACCTGTTTTAAATAAAAAATAAAGAAATAACAGTGGACAAAAATGTGAAAGCATTTGTTAAATTCTCATACAAAGATCACTTTCACACAAAGATCATAAATACCCTTTGTGGGCGGCACGGTGGCGCAGCAGGTAGTGTCGCAGTCACACAGCTCCAGGGACCTGGAGGTTGTGGGTTCGATTCTGTGAGGACTGTCTGTGAGGAGTTGGTGTGTTCTCCCCATGTCCACGTGGGTTTCCTCTGGGTGCTCCGGTTTCCTCCCACAGTCCAAAAACACACCTTTGTACAAGAATAGACACTCAAAAGTGTCAGTAGGTGTGAGTGTCTGTGTTACCCTGTGAAGGACTGGCGCCCCCTCCAGGGTGTATTCCTGCCTTGCGCCCAATGATTCCAAGTAGGCTCTGGACCCACCGCGACCCTGAATTGGATAAGCGGTTGCAGATAATGAATGAATGAATACCCTTGTTACATTCTGGGAAGAAAGATTGACTATTCCTGTGGGTGCTGATTAACAGAGAAATGAAGTTGAAGTTCTAAATTCAGGATCTTTCAGATGAAGATTACTTGGCTCTGTTATTCTTCAGCTGATGCACTAAAGATCTAAGTCTAAAATCAGAGGTGTAAGTAATCACAAAGCAGCACAGGCCCTGTAACCAAGAAAACACATGGTGCCTGCAGCATCGGGGTGCTCAATGTAAAGACAGTGTTTGATCAAGTTGAGGTGTTGTATTTCTCACGCTGAATAATTTCACTCTCCATTCTCATTCGCTGTGATGTGACTCCAGGTCTGTTTAATTTGCCACTTTCTTTGTGTTAAAGTTTGTGTGATGCCAGTTCCTCTTGAATTCAGCTTCTGAATTTGTGTCTGTCTTTGGGTGAAGAGTCTGTGAAAGGTAAGTCTCCCCATAAGAGAACATTTGGATTCAGTGCACAATGTCACCTCTCATATTAAAGAATATAGTTTAAAACATTCATTACCCACAGCCGGCCATCTCTCATTCAGCTCAGACCCCATCAGATAACATCGTACAGCAGTGTGACGGGATTCAATCTTCCTCAAGGTGAGAGAGGACACGATAACCCTTCATATTACAGCTTTTCCATTCTACTAACCTCCCCCTCTCCCCCCTTTATCTCTCTATCACAAGTCTAACACAAGTCTCTCTCTCTCTCTCTCTCTCGCTCCATCTCCATGTCTTTTCTCACTTTCTCACTCAATATCTATCTCCTGTCCCCCTCTTTCTCTCTCTCCCACTCATACATACACAGACTTATTTAACTTAGTCTCTCTATATATCTCTATCTACACTATGCAATCTATCTCTCTAACTCACACAATGTCTCTATAAGTTTCTGTCTCTCTCTCTTTCTATCTAAGCAAGGGGGGAGGGGTTGTATCCTCAAAGGACCAGTGTAGCTGCTGGTTTTCATTCTGACCACGCAACAGCACACCCCACTCTACTTGTTTTATAAGAGAGTCTTCAAACAACTCAAACAACAATCAGGATCCTGGCTTGATTGGAAAGACAACTTGAAGTCACACTGGCTGCCATAGAGAGTGAGATCCTCCCTCTCTGTCTCTGTCTCTCTCTCTGTTTGTTCCTGTGTACATCCCACAGTGTATGTGTGTGTGTGTGTGTGTGTGTGTGTATCCCTATGGAGCTGCAGGTTATCTGAGGTTGAGGAGTGAAAGGATTTGTGGAGCAGCAGGTCTGGAAAAGGTTCAGCTTTATATATATATATATATATATATATATATATATATATATATATATATATATATATGTGTGTGTGTGTGTGTGTGTGTGTGTGTGTGTGTGTGAGGCTTTCAACTCACTGAACTGACGATGACAATGTGAAAGATCATGTACAGCAAAGTGATCGTTATTCATTATCATACTATTTTCAAACAATTTTCCCAGTAGAAATGTGTGTGGCCTATATAGCTGTGGGTCAGACAAAATAAAAAAGCTGACGTTCTGGGGAGCCAAGTAAATTTGTAACAAGGTTTATCTGTGGTTACTAATGTCAAGATTAAGGTCTCGACTCCCGAGGACGCTGTGGTCGTTATGTAATTGGAACACCAGCGAATTTGATGAGTCACCGTCTCCGTGGCGCGAAAAAAGTAATAGCGCAGAGGTTGGTGCGAAGTGCATTCTGGGATATTTGACTCCCGCAAGTCACAGAAGTCACGTCCCAGTGCATTCTCGATAATACGGGCGGAGCAAGAATACATCCGGGTATTTGAAGTGTACTTGGCTAGATGTGGATTTTTCAACGGAGCAGTACGTGGGCTGAGACTGATGACGTATCACGACAACACAAGTACAGAAAACACGTATTGAGAAAAGCTTTTATTTAGGGCTAGGTGAGGCTGACGGAGCCATCCAGCTTCAGTTGTCCTGTAGCCCCACAGAGACTGCAGTACAGACTTGTGTGTGAGAGTTAAAGAGAGGATTATGAACTTGCAAAGCAGCTTGTCACTAAATTCGTGTCAAATGAGTAAATGACTCAGTGTACCAGCAGGGAGGGTAGAAACATGAGAGAAGCTGAAGAAATTAAAGAAATGGTTGATGACAGTGCCGTGATGAAAGAGAGACAGATAGGGAAATTAAAGTTATCTTTAAAAAAAGGATAGAAAAGGACAAGTTATTTGGAAATAAATTGTTCTTTCTTATAATATCGTCCACTGTGTGTATTTCCTCCAGCATATTCAAATGCAATTATGCACTGCTTTCCATATCCGACAGCTAACACTATTGCCCATAATGCCAATGATCACTGAAGGCAAAGATGTAGGACGCTCATTTTCTTTCAGGGAACATGCTGCAAATTGATTTTCGCTGTGGCTCATTCGGTTTGCTACCTGTTTGAGTCTTGATAAATGGCAAACACCTGGCAAAACAAAGGCAGAGTCTCTAACAGTCCTCCAGACACCACGCTTGATAAAATAATCATTTCTGCAGTCATTTCTCCTAGATAGATTTACTCGCTAAATGGAGAGATCCACTCCATGCTTGTGTATGTGTGTCAGCATAGGAAGACGGAGTAAGTCAGGGATGAGATGGAAAGAGAAAATTTGGGGAGAGACAGTTGAAAAAAGAGGGCTAAAGAAGAGGCTGTGCTCAGAAAGTCATTTCATATTAATACTTTGCATTAAAAGTCTTTCTAATGAATAATTGATTTGCAGGAAAATGTAGCGATTTGCAGTCCCCTTGGGCTAATGAAATGTTAAATCAACCTGCTCAGTGTTTCCAGCACAGCCTCCAGGCAGGGTGGATGAGTGTGGGTCTGCAGGGACGCTGCTGTACACTCAGGGCTGTGTGCTTAAAACAAGAATAGAAACACTTCCCCTTTCCTCTTAGCTATCAACGAGGATGCGTGGGGTTTTTACAACTGCGGCTAAACTTTCACCTTATTGTTTTCTGCCCATCTAAAGCATGCTTTTATGAAATATTGATTCCAGGCTTTCTCTCCTCATTTGACCGTCTATGGCTCCATGCTGCAGCTCTGTCGGTTTCGTCAATTCTCTTCGGCTGAAAATAAAATGCTCACATAACACCTTTGACTTCATTCTGTAGCTTCAAAACATTGCAATCTTTTGCTTTCTCTGATGGCTGACGTCAAACCCTCCTTTCAGTAGCTTCTTTAGCATTGAGAGACCCTTGTCACATCAAATTTCATGGTCTGATATGATTTGATGATGCAATTTTTGCTCATTTCCTGAGAGCATGGCCCAAACGCAGACAGAGAAAACTTAAGAGCCTTCTTTACAACAGCTAGTCATCCTTCTCTCATCAGGTCTTGCCTGTGTTGGGCTGTGTAAACTGCCTTTCCCTACTGCATCAGCATAATTTTGTGCCACTATGATCCTGCAACTGATCCGAAGCATAGCAACATGACTCGTCTTTAGTTCACCACTGTTCAAATCTCTCCTTGCACTGATTTCCTTTAGCTTTTCTCATCAGACTTGAAGCTGGCCTAAAGCATTTTTATGCTATTTAATCATGGCATGCCATATTCTGTAACACATGACTGCATTTCTTTCTGTTTTGTGACTATAATGTGTCTTTCTGGTTCACCCTGCACTGTGAAAATGCCAGTTTGAAGAAGGAAAGTGTTGGTTCTATCATCGAGAGATACCTGGTGATGCCTCAGGCATTAGTGGCTCTCTCTGAGTGGGTAGCTCTCCCTCTCCTCACTTAGCATAATGCTAGCCAGTTCAGGTATCTGGTAGCTCACATAACAAAGTTTAGTGTTCTGCTCCAATGACGTTGAGCTGCATGCTGATGTTGTGTTAGCAAACCTTTGAAAGAAGCATTAGCTGTTTTCACATGTCCCACCAACATAGCAGTGTGTTACTGAGAGAGACCTTATGGGTGGAATTAGCAGTAGCCTTTAACCTGGAAAATCTCTCTCAAGAGACTACTGCACCCCAGCTGTGGAAGGCATGCAGGCAAGTTTACAACAGATGTTTCAACTGTTACATTTTTCCTTTCAGTCATTGTGCCAGTTTAGAACCCAAAAAAATGGACTCTCTTTCCTAGCTGATGGCAATGGTTCCATTTTAGGAAATATTTAACCAGCATCTCTTCAACATGCATGGAAGACAAGCAGGAAGAGTCTTCTCTCTGTCACCTTGCAGTCTTTAAATGTAGACTACAGATGGAAGTCTTTGAAAAGAATTTACTGAACATTTTCTTACAGATAAAGAGAAAAGCCCTTGTCATCTCAGTGTGTTATCTTTCTTTGGATCTTGGTATCGGCACTAACTCTTGTGGAAGTGTTTTTGCTCAAGGGTATCTGACTAATTTGCATTACCTTAAGGATATGCTGCAAGATGACAACTAAATATTTGGGTGCTCTGAGTAAGTGTGCTGACTAAATAACAGAAATGTTAATATGAATGTGTAATCATTTGTGGTAAAAGCTTTCTCTGTATAATCTGCTGTCTGTCAGGGTTACTTTATATTATCATATCAAAATCTGCTCATATCCTGCTTCCTATGGCTTTAACTTTAGCCATGAGAGACAGCCAGGTGACCTTATGCTGAATTGTAACCACTGTTTACTGAGGGACATGAGACAATGAGAGGGAAATGAAATACACCAAGAATAAAGTTACCTTTATTCCACCAGGCAGATAATTTTGGTAGAACCATCCCCTGAGTAGATTTTAATTCAAAGCATTTTCTTAGAAATTGTCACTGAAGTTTAGGCAAGTGATGAAATATTAAAGTTGTTTATCATTTCATCCTCTCTGCAGCCTTTGTACAGCTTTGTTTGTTTTCATTGGCAACTAGTGTGCCATTCATGTTTTCCATTAACCTGCGTGCTTGTAGCAGTCATCATGGTACATGTGGGGTTCATAGTATTGAAAGATGAGAAGAAAATCCGTTGGTTAAAAGCATAAAGCCTCAATCCTTTGTCTGCTTCCTTTAAGATGTAAGTGTGCACAAGTTTTGCAGTGCAGTGTGTTTTAGTAGGCACGGTGGCGCAGCAGGTAGTGTCGCAGTCACACAGCTCCAGGGGCCTGGAGGCTGTGGGTTCGATTCCCGCTCTGGGTGACTGTCTGTGAGGAGTGGGTGTGTTCTCCCCGTGTCTGCGTGGGTTTCCTCCGGTTGCTCCGGTTTCCTCCCACAGTCCAAAAACACATGTTGGTAGGTGGATTGGTAACTCAAAAGTGTCCGAATGTGTGTGTGTGTTGCCCTGTGAAGGACTGGTGCCCACTCCAGGGTGTATTCCTGCCTTGCACCCACCGCAACCCTGAACTGGATAAGCGGTTACAGATAATGAATGAATGTGTTTTAGTATGCAGTGTACAAAATCTGATGTTGACCAAACACTGAGTAATGTGTGAATTGGGATTAAAGTAGAGATTGACACGCAATAATTGTCTGCAACAGTAATTACCATTTTTATGTGGCATCTGAGGTAGTTTTAATTAGATAAATCTTGTGTAATGGGGCCTGCTTAACAGAAAACTCCTTCCAGAGCCTTGTTGCAAACAGAAGATTTAATGCTGTTAACTTTTGATTCACTAAAATTGAGATTGTCTGCCTTTCAATTGCAGTGTCACTTTGATTGCAAACACATCTTTCAGGAATTTATAGTAAAAGCGTTGACACAGCAGGCTATTCATTGCAGACCTGTTTTTGCTTTGTGTGTATGCAGACACTAGCCTCGTATTTCAAGTTCCATATCCCTTATGATTTGACCTGAAGCATCCAAGAGTCACGGCAAAGGAAAGAGATGAATGATTTATTTACTTCTTTTTGGTTGCACCACAAACATATGCAAACTTCAGATGAAATGCACAAACAAATCGCTCTCCTCTCAGCCTCGCCAACGCAATACTTGCTCCCTGAATTCTTAATGAGATGCACTGACCGGGAGAAGAGGTATCAAATGTTCATTAAACTGATCAAAACATGGAAAATGTCAGATTTTCAAATCACAGAGATAGCTTTTTATATGTTGCCTATGGGAATATGAAAGTAACATTGGAATGTAAGTTACCAGAATTCATCAACAGATAGGACAAACAACCTATACAGTTCTCCCCTGCTGTATTATTGACACATTGTATGCATCTACCGTTCCTCCTGTAAAACAGAAATTGTTTCAGATCAATGAGTAGAACACAAAGGATACACTATTTGAATGAAACAGATGTCTTGGGTACAAGGTAATATCACACACAGCATTCAGATGAGAAAGGCAGAATTGCGGTATGTCTGTGTTTCAGTGTTTATTGACAATTTAGAAACCAATCTGTTCTGTTTTTCTGTAAATAATGGGTTGTGGTGTGACGGCTTGGGGAAACAGCAACTGATGCTTCAAAAATGGGCAAAGTCTAATCAGGTTTCTGCTACATATTTCTATACAACATGAAGTGATCCGATAGATATGAAGGCTTGAATCTGAGGATATATCACTGAGATGTTCCATAAACATCTTTAAGTGTGGGTTGTGTAGTAAAAGAGATTAAGAAAATAAGTCTGCAGACCTGCTGGGCATGGTAATCCACATCACACTTTCATTCCACAGTGGATGTTCTTCAAAGACAAAAAGATCAATTACAACTCCTTTATCTTTAACGTGAACTGATTGCTCCAGTGGTTGCAACAAAATCCTCAATGTGCTGTTTTTTCTTAATGTTCATAAATAGGTCAATAACACAGATATACGTTTTATGATGGACATTTTTATTTTCTTAAAGGATAGGCACAGATTTCATACTGTATAAGTGCTGTATAAAGAATATAGCTTTATGTACCATAAAATTGCGAAAGATGGGTCTAGTGGCGTGGGTCTAGTTTTAAGATCACCAGAATAGTTTATGGAATGTGAGACTAGATCACAATAGATTATATATGATTGGTATATGTCCCTATAGTGCAACCCGTTGTTATATGGCAACAGCAAATTGATTTTCATATTTTGAATAATTAAAGTATATGTCCATGTTTTCCTGTTCCTTTGTGGAAATGAAATTTTATTTGTAACATGGTATTATTTATTTATTTATTTATTTATAATTTTTTTATGATTCATGGTATTGATCGCATGCCTTTTTGTTGCAGGCTTGTTTCTCACCAACACACACACATACCCTAGGTTCTGAAGCTTTTTCAAAATGTATAGTTCAATATTTATATGAATACCCTTCAAAAATTCAAATCTCAATCTATAGGATGATCTTTTATAAATTAGTTCAATATATGGTTTGTATGGTTTATATAAAAGCTTAAAATATAATTGTTGTTTATAACAACAGAATGCAGCAGTGGTCTGCAATCCGCAGTGCGTACACCAGGAGTGATACCTGTATTCAAAAACATTTATGCAAAAAAAGATGTTATTTTTTAGATCTGAATGATGAATGTGTATATCCTTGAATTCTATTTCTTCCACGATTTGTCATATAGCAGCTCCTTTGCTGTTATTCTGAATAGGGCTGAAACGTTCACACTTAAATGTACACACCTACTGTATCACACCTCCTTTGTGGAGCAGGGTGGAAAGGGGAGGCACTAGGGGGCAGGTGAGAGAGACGCTTCAGTGCTGTGTGTGGGGGCTCCGCCCGGGGGCGGGGTTCCGGGAAAAGAGGGAGGGACTTTGTAGTTTTGAAATTTGAGGAATGAGCTACAGTGAGGTGTGAATGTCAGAGGAGGAGGAAATGTGAAATTATTTAATAAACCTTTGTTTTTGATGGACACGTGCATTGTGAAATAAAAGCAGAAAGGGACAGTTTGAGCTCGATCCAGAGAAAGCTTCAGCAAAGGTTCTGAAAACACTGAGTTTGAAACCGCTCTATCCAGACGCCGCCGGGGACTTCACCAGTGGAGAGCGGTTGAACGCAGATTGACTGGGAACGCCTCCAATTTTCTGTTGTTCCTCAAACTGGAGCTGTTTATATTGAGAACCAGGGGATAAAACGGATAGAGGACGAATCCTGGAAGGTCACTGATTGAGCGAAACAGGGGGCAGGAGAGGAACAACGGTAAAGGGCCATTTTTAAATATTTTTTATTCTCAAGTAGTTAAGACCCCCCAGAGTGTCGAGGTTCCGGCGCAGATAGAGCTTCACTGCGGAATCACAAACACACCGACAGGAGAAATACCTGCGAATTCATTTTAAGACGAACAATAAAGGATTTTCTGACCTCTGTCAACTGTCAGCAGATGGATGGAAAGTGGGAATGGGCTGGGCCACCTAGCTTTGTGGGCTCTCGTGGCTGCTGACAATAGGAGAGAGGGTGAGAGACTCATACTTGGAGATAGGAGAGAGAGCGGTAGAGAGACATAAGAAGAGCTAAGAGAGAGAGAGCGAGAGCTTCACAAGCGCGCTCACGCTGATCCACAGCACAGTGTGTGGTGTCCTTTATAGAAACGGCTCGGCTCGGGTCGGCGGCGCGCCTTTCTGTTTGTGAACCGTACAGAACCCTCTGAAGCTGTGGTTTTCACTTTCACACAAACCGGACCTGGTCTTCTCTGGTGTGTGTGTGTGTGTGTGTGTGTGTGTGTGTTTGTTTGCAGTTGAGATTGAGACACAGAGCCGAGCGGCAGCAGCGTGGAGACGGCGAGGTGGGATTCGTTGGAGGTAGAGGAAGGAGGCTGTGTTGGATACAAGAGTGGAGTAGTGTGTGGGCTTTTAAGCGCTGGACAGTAAAAAAGCCACAGAAGGATTCAGATTGGGATATTCTTCGTCTGGCGAGAAGGATACACCCCCTTCTAACCGTTCAGAAAGCAGTCAGCACCGAGGAGCCGCCGTGGATAGACCTCCCTGTCCTCACCACAGTCTGGGCATAAGGAAGTTTGATATTCTCCTGGTTTTGCAGCGTTGTGGGGAAACAGCTATGGATCTGCGATGGCTGCTTGTAGCCTGTGCTCTTTTAGGTGAGACCCTCTTTACCTTTAAACAAAGCTCACAGCATCTTTCGTGCTG
Organism: Hoplias malabaricus; assembly: GCF_029633855.1. Lineage (NCBI taxonomy): Eukaryota > Metazoa > Chordata > Actinopteri > Characiformes > Erythrinidae > Hoplias > Hoplias malabaricus. Next base: position 29,080,228 of record NC_089811.1, on the reverse strand, counting down.
CTCTGAAATGGCTTGACTTGTTGCTGTCTCCTGTGTCCCCGTGTGACCGTTCATACCCTATATCATGATTTATTGTGGTATTCTGTGTATTTTTGTAAGGGCCCACATAATGGAAAACCAGTTATTCATAACTCTTTATGTGATGTGGAAGTTTATTTAAAACATACCTTTCAGGCTCTAGTTTCTTGAACCTAAGTTGAATAAGTAGGCAGTTTTGATTTAGTTGTTTTTGTGATGTCACAAAATCCAATATATTAAATGTTTGAATTTAGTCTGCCTCAGTTTAGTTCCTTCAATTCAAAATGGTGTGGTATAAGGAGTGTTTGCTTTTTCAACGAGACGTATTACAGGGCAGCCAATCAGGTCAGATTCTTTACATACATATGTTTTGAAGACACTTTGATGAAAACAGACAAGAAGTTGGAAAACAAAACCCCTTCAAATATAATCAGAGGGAGAAATGCCAAAGAAATGTAAGATATTGGCCCTTTAACAGAAATGAGCCGGGTAATCTGGTTCGTTTGAGGAATGATTGTATCTCACTTGAAAGTGAGCAACATTTATTTAATTGTAATGCATATGAGGAAAAGACTGTAGGCTGCTACCAGGTTACCAATACAGGTTTGTGTAGGCTGTTAGGTCTTAAAAACCTACTACAGGAGAGTGGGCTGTCTTCTCCGGCAACCTATGATGTGCCTGTAGTAATACAGAAAGCCACACGCTGTTTAAACTGGACTCTTCCAAGCGAGTACTGTGACTGAAACAAACAAAAGATGAGCTTAAAACTTTCTTGATTGTTCATGTAAAGTTGAAATTTCATACATAACTTTAAAAAAAAATAGCGATTCTCTTTCCAAATATTTAATTAACATCCTCTGCCTGGAACATTAACCATTTGACCTAGTGACAGGCTTAACCAGTCAAAACACCCCTCCATGTTTTACATGGATGCAAACACTGAGTGAGAAATTGGGATGACTCTGCCTTAATTTAGCATTTTGTTATGACAATCACTAGTCAGCTGGGCTTCATCTGGTCTACACACACCATCTGGGGGGTTGGCCTGGTGGATAATGTGGGTTTAACGACCCCTGGAGAAGATTTGTGTTGCTTCATGGGGATGTAAACCATAGTAAGATTGGGAAATAGGATTAATGGGGCCATTGAACTTTGTGTAAAGTCATGACTTCCCACCTTCTCGACGTTTCATTGTAGCCAGAGCCTGAACTCCTACGAAACGTGTGGTGATATGGGCTCGTTCAAGGTTGAAGGTTCAAGTCAGAAGGGTTCTCTTGTCCCTAGAGACAGGTCTTAAACATACACACCTGGATTCTGACACACCTGGATGACTTCATATGCTGCTGTGCCTAATTATGGTTTGGTAGTCACATATCCACCGTCTGGATAAACAGCTGTGTCTGTCACTTTCATTTGGACACATTTCTTATGTTTTGGGAGTCTATGACCGTAGTCAGTGTGGCTTCCACATTTTGTCATGGTGATATTAGAGTTATGCATTAATTTTATAAAGTATATATATATAGTTCAGGGTGTTTTACAGTCCACTGCTGAGTATTCTATTTTCATCAGTAAAAGTACATCAAAGTAAAACACTACTGCATAACATAGAATTAAAAACAAATTATACCAATCAATTGGCTGCAGTAACACTACCTTTCATGGGCGTTACATAATGTGTGTAATATAACACTGGATCTGCCCTATTAACAAAGCAATATTATTGTATGTATCATGGACAAGCAGATTTCTGTGTCGTCTTTGTTCCCGAGTTAGATTAATGTGACGCTCAGCTGGAAATCTCGGTTCCAATCCCACTGCAACAATTAAGACCCTCAAATTCACATTGATTAGACAAATTAGAACAGATTATGTCCATTTTGTGTTTAAATATCTACATAATTGTATTTTAGCAAAACACACACTCACACACTTTTTTTTTCCCTATGATCATTTGCATATTCTGCATTATCTGAGTCTCCATCACTGACTACCCTCCCCCCTTCGAACCCTCCCTTCTCACACTCATTCAAATATACACCCTGCATCTAAACAAACAACAGATGGCTCTACTTTCCTGGACAAGAGACATGTTAGTTCTGCAGGGAGGGAGGGATGAGGTGGGAATGGAGCCCATGCCCACTGTTGGCTTCCATACTACTCCAAGGATTTGTCCTCTTGTGCCAGATTCCTTCCTCTTCTGAAGATTGCTCATCCCAGTGGGATGGCTTTTAACTCTTGCATTGCAAGCATCAAGCTCAAGCCATAGCATTTTTAAAATGGGATTTTAGCATTGGCCAGATTGGACTTACTGGAGCAATATCATTCAAAAAGTTGTAGAAAATATTCTAATTAGTATATATGCTAAATTATATGTACTGAATATATATTCAACCATTCTTTTATGCTATGAATGTCAGTTTATGTTATAATGTCATGCTCATCAGTTCAGAAGCTATTACCAGTAATGGGCAGCTAGCAGTGTTATGTCCTGGGACACTTTTAAAGTCAGTCTAAATCTGTGTTGTATGTCCCCAATCAAATTAAATATGATTCAAGTCACATCATCATGAGACAATCACTGTTTCTCAGGAACAAAACTGTATTTTGATATTGTGCCTCCTGTGGATGGCAGAGTTGTTTTTAGGAAGTTAATTGTCCTCAACAATAGATTCTACACATCCAATGTCCAAGTCTACTTTGTTAAACACAATTTAAATTTTTTTTTCATAAATATTACACATTAAGAAATAATACATTTAAAAAACCCTCATAGTTTTGATTATTTTAAAAGTAAATGTGCCATGAAGTATTCTTTGTATTGATGGCATTAATTTTTCAAAGAATGTTAAAGAGCTGTGTTCTCACTGTGCCTGCATGGGTTTCCTCTGAGAGGTTCCTCCCACAGTGCAAAACCATTTTGGTAGGTGGATGGGTTTTGTCAAATTACAGAAAGTTTATGAATAAATGATCAGGTATGAAAATGAATTTAGAGCACTTTCTACTTGTATTATTGTAGCACAGATTATTTCACAGAACATAATGTATTATATACCTCTGAAATCCCTGAGTAAGACCCCATCATAAACTTAAAACCGCTGTACTCACTTCATAAAGTCAGTTTCCTGACCAGCTGAGAATGGACTTCAGCACCTAAAGATATTGAACATCACACAAGTGTTTGTGAATGGATGTTGCAGTTGAATTTAATTGGCAGACGTAGTTAGTCTAGACAGATAGACAGGGGAATGTAAGGGGGAGAATGTGAGAGAAAACCAGCCTGTGTATCTGACTCATTCTTTAGACCTGTTGTGACATTCCCAGGTGGGAGAGATGGTTTTTTTTGTGTGTTCCTAGAAAGCTTATTCACCATTCTTCCTTCATTACCTCTCTCGCTCTCTATCTCCTTCCTTTAACTCGGCTCTTCTGTGTTATTCCCTAAATCTGTTCACAAAACAGCAGGAGGAGGCCATAAACCGCTTCCTCGTTTACGCACATTTAATAGGCCCACAAAATAGGAAAAGCAACCATAAAAGCCCCCCCCCTCCTGTGTTTGCCTGTTGTTTTTATAACAAGGTTTCCTGTTCATGGGAGATCTAGTCATGCTTTGCCAGGGACTCTAAGGAGAATCTGGTACCTATCACCACTTAACGTGGCCAAGAACTGCTTACTACAGCAGGAAAAGAAATGTGACTGACACGTAAAGGGACCAATCACAAGTCTGCTAATTTGGCATGACATGCGGAGGCAGTCTTTCACATTGGACCAGTGCCAAACGATACACGAAAGTGGGTATATGCAGACGTACAGACAGCCAATCAGAACGCAGCTGGCAGAATCCTGACAGTGAGGCCAGAACATACTGAATGTATCGAGCTCTCCATCTAATTGTGGGGGAGGAGCGTCTCTTGCAGAGACTATGGGAGATCTGATAAAATGTCATAGTCTCAAAGATCTTTATGTTGGATTTTCAGGTGAGTGGGGGTTGGCATTTGTAATGTGTTCAAAGCCAAAAGAAAATGCGAGGGACAAATGATGTAACGTGTCTGTCTGAAGCTTGTTTTAGCCTTAAGCTGATGTGCATGGAGCTCATAAACACAGCTCCCACCTCCCCCTGCCCACTGAGTTTCATAAAGCCAGGCTGAGTGGGCCTTGAGCTTTCCCAGCTACCTAAAACATTAATGCCAATCTAGCTTATTAACATAACAACACTTAGTATGGACTGCAATTCCATCCTCTCTACCTTCCAAAGCTATTAACATTTAGATTTATATTAAATAATTGAATATTTCTTTTACTCAAAAGTCAAGTGCTGCCATAGTTCACATACTCTTGAATGATAGCCCTGCTGTGCTCTCCATATCTCCACAACATCTCTGTTATAAGCAGATTTTTTTAACAACTGCTAGGTGCAGACTTGGTGAACAGTGTTCACTAACAGCAACGACTTTACTGCTTAAAGCACATTGTGAAATGAAAGTAAGCTGTTCAGGTCAGCAAATCTGCACACACTCGCAGCTAATTTTACCCATTGTTACAGGGGGAATTTGGCCTATTTTTAAACAATTCTGCATTAGTCAGTGGTTAAGAAGTACACCATGCTCTGAAACTGAGCCATTTGCCTTGGTTTGCGCCTTTTATAGAGAAGCTTAAAGGGTCAGAATTGTTCACAGCTGTGGTGATAAGAGCCCGACATCCTAACTGTTGAACAAATGTTTATGGATGTGTTGTGTGATACATGATATATGGTTTTATGCTAATTTTGAGATTGAGAGTTGATTCCTTAAACAGGAAATTGAACATATTTTATGGCCAAGAAAATGTATTTGACCAAATTTACCACCATTTCTCATCACTGCATCATTTTGCATATAAGAAATCTTTACATGGGTGCATACATATTTACTGGGAGAGTTGGGTAATAAATAAAATAGTTTTATTTGTATTATAGGCATAGCAACCTCTGGGTTCAGTCACATTTTTTAATATAGAAATCAGAGTCTGAATGTTTCTCCTTAATGAACCATTAAAAGCAGAACTATTTTTGTGGAATTTCTCTTTAACTGCCACTGGCTCACAAAGTACATTCAGACTCATGCATGCACACTCTGTTCTACACAGGGAATAGCATAATGGCACTCTTTTTGTCTGAAATTAAAGTATTCACACCTCCCTCTTAACACTACAGCAGCTCTCCCAGAACATTGCTATGACTCGTCAACCATCTCAGTTTCACTCCAGTGTTAAGCTGACGCTGCGAAAACGTTCTTGTCCTTTGAAGACCTGAGAATGTGGTGTTAATGGACAAACTCTCTGCTGTCCGTCTCCCAAATGACCCCTTACTTCAAAACGTGTGTGTGTGTGTGTGTGTGTGTGTGCGCGTGTGTGTATATAGATAAATATTTTATTGATCTCAAAGGAAATTTAGCATCCAGTAGCAAAATCCAACATGGTTAAATATGCACTACACGGATGGTACAACATACAGGAAATAACTGCACTCTCATAGCCATGAATGCTTCATAAACATTATTTGCATTAATATCTGTAGACTCTAAATAAATGCAATACTTAATGTATATAAATATGCATTGACTATTAATGCTACACAGACCTAAGCTATAAGGACATGTAAATATGGAAGCTATGGATAGCAGTGATAAATGTGCAAGAACGCACAATTCCAGAAAATGGTGGATAGTGTCTTGATTTGCAGTGTAAACTAGGCTAATATAGTAATTAGACTAATATATATATATATATATATATATATATATATATATATATATATATATATATATATATATATATATATATATATACCATGGTATCTACACTAACTGTTTTATCAGCTCTATTGACCATACAGGCACACTTTGTAGTTCTATAATTACAGGCTGTGGTCTACCTGTTTCTTTGCATACTTGCTTAACCCTGTTTCTACATGCTATTCAATGGTTAGAGCCAACACTGAGCAGGTATGATTTTAGGTGGTGGATTGTTCTCAGCGCTGCAGTGACATGTGGTGATGGTGTGTATAAACATACACAGTCCTCTGCTGCCTTCTGGTCCTGCTGGGACAAAGAATCATCCAAGTCTAACCATTTGAGAGGCTCTGTGACAGCAACCTGCCACTGAACTTACTCATGCTTTCCACAGTGATGGTGCGCAGTGGGTGACCGTCCTCATTTATGATGAAGAGCAGCACCCTAAACAAGAGTCCCGCTCCATTCCAACCTCTGAACCTGCTCCAGCTTGTCCAGTTCTGTCCCGTCTCTCTTCTCTCTCTTCCCCACCACACCGCAGCAATAAAAAAGACAACTGCAACAACAGACTGATAGAATATTGCCTAAATATGACTCTGGCCGCCTCAGGAAACTGAGCTGGCTCTGCCTCTTAGTGTAAAATAAATAAATTAATTAAGAAATAGTTTTCTGGCCAGTCCAGTGTGTCATCCGGTTTCAGCACAAGACACTTATAGTTCCTAACTACGTCCACTTCAACATAACACACTCCACTGGTGCATGATAGTCTAGACACAGTGTTTTATGCTATTCATCATTTGTTTTACATCTGCGGACATTCAGGACATACTGAGGGGGAAAAAGAATATGCACCACATGTGTTTTTGCATTCATAACATAGATCTAATGCTTCTGGGTTTGGATCACTGTCAGTCATTTCAGGGTGGATCTGCATGTGCAAATTCCTTTGTCCCTAATTATTTATAATATGTGCATGTGCAGCTGCTGTTTTCTTCTAATTAAGCTGGTGTTGTGTACTCTTTCTATTGTGTATCTCTTTTGTCACATGACATTGTAAATCTAGCACAGAGGTCTCTTCATTTTTACATTGCTCCTATAGTTTGAAGGTATTTTCCTCATTGTTTTTGCTTGTTACAATGTGCAATAAAGCAGTACAGATGGGACATATGGTATAATGTGTGAAGGAGATGTGATTATTGTAATCTCTTAAAGCTTATCCTTCACAATATAAAAATGTTTGATAGTAGAGGACAGTCAGCTGCTGGTAATGATGTCCTGCTAATATTACAGTTGCCTTTGGCTGCAATTAGGTCTGTTTCTCCTTAGCTAAACTTTTATGGTTCCAAGCAAAGTGTGTTAGCAAGTATTATAAATGTTCCCATCTGTAGTGTAAACTGGAAACTGGGTTTGTGGGTTTGTGTTGGTGTCTATCACTTTTTTGTGAATGGAACTAAGTGGAAGTGAATTCACAAATCCAAGTCATAATTCTTACATTTTATGGCTGGAACATGGCATGTGTAAACAACTGCTTCAGTATAAACCTTTAACCTTTGTCCTTTTGACACCTGGTTAAGAAAATCTAATTGTCCGTTTCCCACTCAATATGTTTATATATGTTGGTTTATTTACTATAGCTTTACATAATGTCTTCCAGTCTTTTGTTATTCTTTAAACAGCCATTTGTATTAATGTTATTCTTATTCCAAAAAAGCAGTCCAGCATAAAACATCACTTAGAACCTCAACATGAATGGGTGGAGCTAGCCGGCATATGTACATGCTTTATTTTACATGACATCAGGAAGGTTAGACTCTGTGTTGACTGTAGGACCTGGACAGTGAAAGGTATATTTTACAGCTGTGTCTCTCTACTATCTCTCTTTATGAGACATGTATTTTGATATGACACTAAAACTGCTGCTCTGGTTTGAGCACCTAACTGGAAAGGTCAGTATGTGACTGGATATCCTCATCTGTTTAAAGACTTTACAAGAGTTGTATTTTATCATTGTTAATTTGTGTACCCAATTCCCACACATTATTCCTTTGTTTCTGTTCTCTTTAGAAGAGTTCAAACAGGCCATTGCTTAGATCAGGTGTGTCCTGATTGTTATCACAATTGTTGTACTATCTTGACTTTATGTATTTACATCCCAAAAGCTTTATTGATTTGTGTGCATGTTTGCTCATGCCCTTGTATGTATACCTGTGTTTTTGAAGGGTACTTCAAAGTTCTTTTTCTCTTGTGCGCATCTGTGTGAGAAATTAGAATGATGGACATCTGTTCTGTCTGTGCAGTGCCTGGGGAGGCTCTGATAAGGTGGGAACACACGGTGGGGGGTGTGTTTGTTTGTTAATGTTCCTGCCCCCTTGGCTGGTAAACAGGATCTCTCCATCCTCCTGTAAGCCTCTCTGTGCCTCTAGCTAATTCACAATTACAGAACAGGAACTCATATTAAAACCTGACCAGCAACCAAGGCAGCAGAAATTTCCTCCGGAGGTTGATCTCTAAGTGGGAGCTGATCTTTAGTAATTGGCCTGATGTTGTGTTGTGTTTTTTAAATTTATTTGTTTTTATTTTTTTTCTTTCCCTCCTCTCCCCTTAACCTCACATTTTATTTGAGGAAGTGCTGGTATGTACAGTTGTTGGGGTATACCAGACTACAGTCGCCTTATTAACAGCTGAGAAAATAACACTGACATGAGCAACAGACCCACACACCCCTACCCTAATTCTTCTACCCCAGAGATGCCTCAGAGCATTTCAGTTATTTATCCAAAACTATTTTTAATGTTTCAGATCCTCCATAAGGCGAGGTTGAAGGCTACAGCACAAGTGTCAGACTCCTGCCTATCCATATAGACCATTACAAACCAACTTCCCTCTGTAGCTTAATGCTTCAGTAGTCAAGCAAGCCCTGATGATTAGACTGACACAGACAGACTTCGGATACAGCAGGAAGTAATGCATAAGTGGGGAATTTTTGCATCGACAAACTGAAATTTGGGAGTATATTTTACTCAAATGATTGAACATAATAGTATAAATACTACCTATCAGTTTACTCAGATCTACACATAAGCTCTTTAATATCAACTGTTTTAATCTTGTGGCATGTCGAGAAGAGATGTCAAAGCAGTTTCTTTTGCATTGTCTTTATTGAATCTGGAAGGGCATTTGTATTATTTTAATACATGTGCACATCTGTCCTGATCTTTCATGATTATTAGTATTAGCTCATTATTAGTTGCCATATAATGTGATTAACTGTTCCACATTGTTTAAATGGCCAAGCTGGATGTTGAGTTTTCTTGCTTCTGTGTTATTGAAACTCAGCAGCTCCTACTGCCCTGTATAGGTTTTGGTAACATCAAGTAAACATAATGTCCTCTAAGGTCTTTTTCGCATTTGCGCCAAATACTTGAGTCCAAACCCAGGACCGATTATGGGCTTGTTTGCTGGAGGGGCTCTATTTTATTTTTTTTGTGGTTTGCTTCCACACACAAGAAATTCATCCAAACTGTGGTTCGATTGCGCAATTAGAGACGTCACTTTTCTGTGTGCTAGCTCTCAGAATGTTAGGAAGATACTTCATCCATTTACTGTTTATAGTGGTTTTCCATGGATGCTAACAGTGAGGAGCAATATTTTTGGGAAGCAGGGTATTTCTTCGTGCAGGTCAATGTGGTTCTTCTACGTGCTCTCAGTACACACACTCACTTCATAAGGTGATTTTATTACAGTAACTTTTCTCCAGTTCTATTAAGTGTGGTTTTTTTAGGCGTGGAAAGGGGTGTAACACGCACCCCACACGCAGCTCCAAGAGCTGATTGCATCCACACCTGCAGAGGAGCGCAATAGAGTCCACTAGAACGAACCCCACACCCCCGATTTCCAAAAAACAGAGATCGATGCTCTGAACAGCGTTCACACTAAGCGTACCCTTGGGACAGGCCTTAAAACAGAAAATTGGTTAATGAGTAGATTTGTATTGGTTTATTACTTTTATTACACATAATATTGTATTGTTCATTGTTGAATATGGGGGCATGTTTTGCCCTTTGCCCTGGTTATATTTGAGGCTGGTTTCTGGATTTGGAATAAAGGTGACAGAGACTGCACTCTCACCACTGTGTGTAACCCACATTTATTACTTAAACCAAGAAGAGTAAAGCAGTCAGTCATGCGCCTCTAGTCAAATGGCTGCTATCTGATTGCTTTCATCAGGAACGGAAGCATGGTAGACGATAGAAAGAAGTCAGTAGGATTGGAAAAAATAAGAAAAAGGGGAATGACGGCTCCGGTTTTCTGCTTGTTTTTAGTCCCTGTGGTGACATAAAAGCATAGTGTGACTGACAATTACTAAAAAAAACCCACAAACAAATGGAAAAAATGTCAGAAGAGACTAATTAATAGTTAATTAGTTTCCTTTTCCAGTCTGAGGCTGGATGCACAAACATGCAGATGGAGATTTTGTGCACAGAGCTAAAAGCTGTCATTCACAGAAGCTACTCAAGTCCATATTCACTTGTAATTACAGAGTTTTGTGTTTGCTGAACAAATCTGCAAAACTTCTCCCAGTAATTGGGTGTGTGTGTGTGTTTCATAAGGAGTGAGATATTTTAACCCTTTATTGCTCAGTTTGTGTGTGTGGTAGATGTTTGTTCCATGTGGGTTGTGTACTCAGGGGTATAGGGATCTGAACTCACCTGACTTATGATGATAAAATGTTGCCCTGTTAATGGAATAAGAGAGAAGTCCAGTTAGACACCAGACCAGACGCACTAAAAACCCAGACAGGGAGTGAACACAGTGGTGGGGAGTGTGACTCTGGTGTTGGTAGGGGGGTGTTAGGGTACGTTTGAGTGGACTGGTCACAAATACTAAATATTTTAATGTGTCTATTGTTGATGGATAGAATAGTAAAAAGGGGTGTATGCATCCCATGCTAGGAATTATTCATGAGGGGATGGAGAAAAGAATAGTGGGAGCATGCTGTAGAAATTCTAAGTAGGAGTGAGCAGTATGGTAAACATATTTACAGAGATAACAGAAGACATTTTGTTTACCGATAATATTTATCACGTTGCCTTTGGGGACAGACATGGGTCTGTGTAACGTTTATCAGTTCAGTTTCCTGATCGTTTGAGGCTAAATTCAAATATAGGAAATTTGTTTTAAACTTCAGTTTTTCTTTTTTTTTCTTTTGGTGTATTAAAAAAAGAAATGGGATTTCCTTTGTTTTTCCAGTTTTCAAACTTTTCATTTCTGCTCTCCAAAATCAGAAAAAATGAAAAGGAAAAAAAAAACCCTGAATCTTTATTTCATTTTCTCATTTTCCCCTTTACTGCGTCTTGTAATGAAAGTGATAGGACTGTGCTATCACAGTGGGAAAGACCAACCTGCTGTACCTCTCTGCATGGTAACCACAGACTGCCCACCAAACTACGAATAATGTCTTTGTACTCGGGTACTGCAGCAGTGTCAGCGTTTACGCAATACGCATAAAATATTTGATTTTACTTTTTAATATCTGGAACACTGAATTGGTTTGCTCTCTGGGTTAAGGCTTATAACACTTATTTTTTGACAAGTAAGGCTTGATTTTGTGATTAAACCTCAGTAAATAATGTGTAATTAAAGTTTAGAGTCTAGTTTTTCTGTGCTTTTCCTTAAGAAACACTGCTCTAGACGTGCACAGAGAAGATTACATGGCATGACTGCGTTTTCGAGAAAGTGAACCTGGTTTGACCACACTGACCGAGTAAATGCTGACACGCTCCTTGTGTCTCTGTATAATGTTGGCCCTTAACAAGTATGAAGACGTTATCCGCTGTTTAGTGGAAAGTCAGTGGTTTGTGTCTATGGTTTACATTCAGAGAGCACGTCTCCCCCGTTGTGATGGTGCAGTCCTATCACTTTCATTACAAGACCCAGTCAAGGGGAAAATAAGAAAATGGAATAAAGAGCCGTTTGTTCATTTTTCTGAAATTCAGATTTTGGGGAGCAGAAATGAATAATTTGACAATTGGAAAACAAAGGAAATCCTATTTCTTTTCTGAATATACCACATTAAAAATGATAAAAGAAAATAAAGTTTTCCTATATTCATTTCCTATACTTGTATCTAGCCTCAAACAATCAGGAAAGTGAACTGATAGGCATTACATGAACCAGACATGCATCAGCACATATTGGTTCCATGTTAAAAACATTTATTAAGAGTACTATTATTATTATTTTATTTATTTATTCTTTGGTGAGGGGTGGGCTTCATTTCTTTATAACCGCACATTTATATATCCAGACAAACAGGAGTAGTTATACTCTTAATTATGCTGTTTGTAGTGTTTTCAAATCAGTCTTCAGAAAATAGGACAAAACCCTAGACAGCTACAGCACATGGGATTTTATTTTAGATCTCTTTTGTTAGTACTTAAACAATGACTGAGTGCATGTTTTATTAGAGAGCATAATTTTTCCCGCTTTATTGGAATTATTGCCATGCAGTATGTGAAATCAATAATTTACTATCCAAAGTGATTAAATATATTTATTTTTAAAATGTGACCCTGCTGGAGGTTGTTAGTGGTTCTGGCTTCACCAGCCTCTGATAAACTAAACATGAAGCATATTGTGAGCTGATAAAAATGTCTCATTATATTGTGAAGCTATGTTTGGCCATATCCCCAATCCAAATAATAAAATACAAACAGATAATGACAGCATAGAGCAGACCCCTCAGGAGGCTGGATTACACAGATCTGACAAACAGTTTAAGTTGTACACTTAGGTTTCTAAAGCCAAATCAGTTTTATTTAGCAGTATAAACTAGGGGTGGGAAATATGGGCCCAAAGCAATATCACAATATTTCAGGGTATTTTGGTGATAACGAGATATTTTATAACCAAACCTCCTCCACAAGCCGCTCCACTTTTTCGAGCAAATTCCTCCACCTCAGGGCCACTTTCCACTGTACTTCACTGTGGCTATATGACTCATGAAAAGAACATATGCTGTATTATGGGTAACTGCATGATGTCATTACCTAAAAAGTTTGAATATTACTAATATCATAATACTGATTTTTTTTGTGTCATTTTAAAAATTATGATCATATTATTGCAAACCATATGATATGGCACAGCCCTGGTGTAAACACAGCGTCCCTACTGAGTTTAGAAAATAAATACCATTTAATTTATGCTGAAATTATAATTTGGAAAATGCTCAATTCCTTACCCCTCACTCCTAAACTTGTTCTTGTCCATCTTTGTCTTGTTCCTCTCTCTCTCACACTCACACTCGTTCTTATCCAAAAATATTGTTGAATATGGATTGTGCAGGTGTTTAATTGAATGAGTTATGAACTGCGCTGCACTAATGGTAATTTCTTCCAATGAAACTTCTGTATCCGAGCTGTCTCTGAGGCCATCACAGGGCACACAATCGCACATTCACTAACTATGTGCTGGAACACCTGGTGGAAACCCACACAGACACAGGGAAAATGCACCAAACACCTCTCAGACCCAAGGCAGGGCTCAAACCCACAACCCCAGAACCCTGGAGCTGATAGGGACACTACCTGTTGCACCACTGTGCCGCCCTAGTATAGATTTTATGCATATAGAACTTTATTAATGGTCAGTCATCTCTGGTGGTAGTGTTTGTGGTGGGCTCATTTTTCTGTTTCTCCACATGGGCACACAACTCCTCCAGATCCTCTACAGCTGTGAGGGGCCACAGCCTAAGGTGAGGTCAGACCTACGGTGGGCCAGACAGGGTCGTAAATCACTGGTAGTTAACATGCTCCCGGCACTTATGTAATATAATGCCTGAGCCCTTAGAGGATCTTAGTGTGTACCTCTGTCCCCAGGCTAGTAAAGTGAAGCATGAACTGACACAGCACTGAAAGAGTGCAAGTCTGATTTGTGGCCTTCGTGAACCTGAGACTTAAGGTGTAAGGTTAATGCCACAGGGCTTCTGAAGAGGCCTTCTTTCTTATACAAACAAGGTTTCCTTCTGCTGTCCTCCTGTGCTACAGTAAGGGCAATGTAAAGCTGAGATTAGTATTGATCTTGAATGAAATTAACTAGTAAATTAACTATCACGATCAATAAACACTCCATCCATGTTTACAACATGTGCTATTCTTATGGACACTCAGTATCTGCTTCTTTCCGTGTCTTTTTTTTAAATACATAGTCCATAACAATCCTTCATTTTGATTAATGTTTGTCAGTCAGTGCTTTGTCTTGATTAATCTTTCACAGTTACACTTCCAATGAAAAAACACTCACACAGTATTTTAAAACTGCTGTTCTGGTCTAATTTGTATGCTACGGATGCTAAAAGAATGTGCAAATGTATGTGTGGATTGCGTATGTGCTAACCTCTGGTTGTCTTCAGGATTAGTGGAAAAATAGAGCGCAAGTTGGTGAGGTGTCAAGGCTTGTTAAAAAAGAGCAAGTTGTGGTATAGGGGAAATTACACATACACACTTACTGCTCCTCTCTAGTGTGGCTTGTATAGAGATATTAGTTCATTATCCAGTTCAGGGTCGTGGTGGGTCCGGGTGCAAGGAGGGCACAGACCCTGGAGTGGGCGACAGTCCTTCATAGGGCAAGACACACTCACACACACCTATGGACACATTTGAGTCACCAAGCCACCTACCAACGTGTGTTTTTGGACCGTGGGAGGAAACCGAAGCACCCGGAGGAAACCCACACAGACACGGAGAGAACACAACTCCTCACAGACCGTCACCCGGAGCAGGACTTGAACTCACAACCCCAGCTGTGTGACCTGTTGGGTCACCGTGCCACCCTGTGACATTAATTTATCAAAATTTGATCGATAGTAAAACATACTATGAATAGGAAATCAGAAATAAGAATGACAACGATAAAATTAAAATGTTTCTGATGTATGTTAAATGCCACACTGCTATGTCTAACAATTTTTCTCACAATACAAGAATATGGGCAAACTGTTCAAAACAGTTTCACTGCCTGCTCCTTTAAAGAAGGATGAGCCACAGCTTAGTTCAGCACAAGGGCCCAGGAGTGAGAAACCAGGACTGGAAACTCTGGCTTTTAGTTATTTTGCTCGTTTTATGGGTCCAGCACTGTGACTGGGGAGACTCAGACAAGGAGGTGGAAAAATATTCTGATCCTAAATTACATTGTGCTTTGTATTTCTTATTTAATAATACATATATATTTTTAATTAGTTCCAATTGATACTCAGTGTGTCTGTTTGTACTGAAAACAGGAAACATTATATTGTGTCTGTTGTAGAAGGCTTCTATGTGTATGGTTAGAAAAATATTAATTTACTCGTGTTTATTTACAGTACCAGTCAAATGTTTGGACACACCTACTCAGGGAGGGTTTCCTTTGCAATATTTCCCCATATATTGTGAATGTATAGTACCAGTCAAAAATTTGGACATCATCTCATTCAATGGTTTTTTTTTCTTTTTTTCATTTTTCCCTACATTGTAAATGACTGTGGAAGACATTAAAACGATGAACAAACTCATATGGAATTATGTAGTAAACAAAAGAGTGTTATTAAGTCAAACTGTGTAATGGATCACTTCTCTTTTGTCCTGGCAGCTCCTTCTCTGTGGCTGGAGAGCTAAATGAAACTCTGAGCAGTAGGTCAGAGAGTAGCAGACTCCGGGCTGCCTACTAGCAGTGTAACTGCCACCTGATCCCTTCTCAGTTCAGTGTAACAATTCACATGAAAGGCACGCATGTGTTCCAGCGATTTCATGCACATCACATAAACGTGGTTCACATAAAGGTCTTGGCTTGCTGTGTACATGTTCCATGGCTGGCCTCTTAGTATGTGTCAGGTGTGCGGTGAGTCTTAGATGACCATGTGTGTGTGAGGTGTGTGAAATAGACCGTGGTAGCAAGCACCACCTGTTCCTCGGGCCTGAGGCTGTTGTTCCTGTTTTAACTCACTCGGGCTGTGAAGGCCCGAGGGCTGAGAGGCATACGCTGTAAGCCATTCAGCAGTTAAATTCCGAACTTGAGAAAAGACAAATCTCAGGCCAGTGGGGAAAGACGCGGTTCGTGGAGAAAAACGGAGACAGGGAAACGCAAGACGCTGAATGCAGGGTCCGCAGACGGCTTCATGTGTTTCACGGTTTGGAGTGGTATTTGTTTTTGCTTATCTGGAGAATAATGATGCTATTATGTGCTCTTTTCAGAGTGGATATCTATGGGCCTTGAATGGTTGGGGAACAGTGAGCCTTGCTTTTCAAAAGACTACAGCCGTGTTACACAGAGGCCAGTTCTCTCACCTTTTGTACTCAGCAGCCGGCTTGCTTTTGAAACACAAGACAGAGTGACAGTCGACGACTGAATTGGAAGCGATTATTGCTCTGGTTGCCAGAAAAGCTTCCATTTTTACTGTTTATTCGAGCCATCCATTAACATGGACAGGGCAAAAGCGCTCAGCGCTAATGACCGACTCGTCCACGGTTGCCTTATAAGTGCTTTTGTGCTCCTTGTTGGCTTTGTAATTTACCAGACTTCCAAAGGCGGCTGCTAATGCAGGCCATAGATATGCTTTAATGTAGGATACAATTCTGAAGAGCTCAAGTACTCTGTAATAGCAGTGACATCATCCCAGTTCAAACACACACACACACACAAACTCAGCAGTGTGTGCATGCTTCCGTGTTTTTTTATTTTGCCAATCACTCACTCCATCTCTTAATGCCTAGTCATCATACACCCATTTTCTCTAGCTACTCTGTCATCTTTTAAAAGGATAGTACTTCAGTCCATTTTCAGGGGGAGAATGTGTGCTCTTCATTTCTCTGTTGCCGTGGTAATGACTCTACAGGCCTTTGAGAGGCACCTACACCATGCCGCCTCCTTCAGTCCCACTCTTATATCCCCTCCAGTCACCATTCACCTGTACCCCTACAGCTGAGGCCCAGAGGAAATTGCTTTTTGGCAAATTGAGTGGAAACAAATTCATTTGTGGGGATATAATCTGCTATTTAACATGAGGTCACAGTGTAAAAAGCCCAGCGCACCATCCGCAGGCCAATACCTGCCACTGTACCACATCAACAACATCTCGCTGATGCCACCCTTAGTCTCTCTACTCTTCAACTCAGCCCAGCAGCAAAGTAATGACACCTAGTGTTGCGTTTCTCTTTCGCTTGCCACCGCACACATAAACACTTATGTGCAATGAGCTCCATTTGGATTCAGCACACTGCATCATTCCAATATCAATAAAGAGCTGATTAGATGTGTAGGTCGAACGGGGTTGTTTTAGCCTGCAATAAATTGAAAATACGTTACTTGTTTACCAGATGTCTGTGTTTTTATGGTATAGGTTGTCAGGATTAAGGCCTCCAGGTTATTCCATCTCACAGCACAAGGCTGCCTGCTTTTGGCATTTTTTTTTCTCCCTGTGTTTTCAGGCTGTGACTAAAGCAACCCAAGCCAACAGCTGAGTACTGGCAGATTGTTCATAAACAGACCCCCGAAGTCCTCCTTTAGGGAAAATTCATCTTGTTTCGAAAATATTTTTGCAGCTAATTCTTCCTGCATGACTGACATGACTCACTATGCTTCACACTAGTGAATAGTGAGCTTTATCATTTAAGTCTTCTCTCCTCACGCTCGGTCTGAGAACTGGACGTTCTTCATTATTTGTCTGTATTTTGTAAATTGTTTCATTTATGGGTTTGTGGAAATCCACTGAGATTGCAGTCACTTTCATGTGAAGCCGAACCAAAACAATGTGCACGCAAAAAACACATGAATAATACAACCCAGTCAATACAGATAAAAAAGTTAAACTGAGCATTGCACACAGCCCTTCTGTCCCACATTAGGTCAAAGGAGACAATTTTCAGATTTGGTTGAGTAGCTTAAAGTCTCTGATGAGAGAATTAAAAACTAATTTATTCCTTTTATTTAAAATAACGCATTCTAATTCTAAGGGCCAAACGACACATTTCCTTCACTCTGGAATTTACTCACCACAAACCCAGTTTCATGTAGACTAACGACATAACTTTTCATGTTTAAAAACTGTAGTATGCTAAGGACAGGACCCGCACTTCATTTATTGCCCTGCGAGCTTGTTCATCTGTAGATGTTTTTAAAACCAGACTCAAAACTCATCTTTTTAAACCAGCATATGGATGATATTATGTATATGTCTCTATGGTTATGTATCTATCTATGTGCATTTACCTTTTGTTTACTTTTTATTTTTATTATCTATTGTACAGTGTACAATAGATCTCTTGAAAGGCGCTTGAATAGGTCTCTTGAAAGGTGCTTTCAAATAAAAATTTATTATTATATTATTATTATTTAACATTATTAATTAATTTAACATTTTTCATGAAATATTAGACGATCAGATATGAGAAATGCATTCTTGTAGGGAAGAAAACATCAATATATAGAGCTGAGATTCTTAACAATAATATCAGATTTGTTAGGCCATCAAAACTATTATCAATTGATATTTTTATTTGAATTAATATGTTAATCTTTTGAGAGACGGGAGAAAATCAAATCACCTCCTCCCCCAAGTTCTACATTTCTGCTCATCCTTATGCTTTAGAGCTGTCCCCCACAAAAGGAAACTGTGATAAAGGCAAAGGGTAGACAAAAGGTCGTTCAGCACTGTTATATAGTATATCTGTCTCTATGAAATATATATCTATGAAATATGAAGGTGCTCTGGTGTGTAGTTGAGGCAACACCGCTGTCGAAGTTTGTTGAGAAGAGTCTGACTGTGAAAGTGAGAATGTGGCCCTTTACCTAAGTGGAGCATGGTGGTTTGTGCCCTGACTTTGTTGTGCTTCTCTGTCAGCTTTATCTTCTGGCTCAGGTGTTTGTTGAAGCACGGCGTGTGTGTGTGTGTGTGCGTGTGTGTGTTTTCCTGCCTCTCCAGACTGCAGACCTGTGGATAAATCGGAGCTCTTGTTCTTGAGGGGAAAAAAAAAAGAGTGAGAAAGTGGAGAAAAGAGAATGTGAAAACTGAAGTCTGCAGTAAGCTTTAGTTTTGTTGCTCTCTAAGTTCTTGGCATGGAGCTTTGTGAGTTTGAAGCAATGCCTTTGTGCACCTTAGAAACGAAGGTGTCTGTGTGTGAGATCTGGGCATTGTGTGGCTGCCCAGGCATGTGTTTGTGATGTGGGATTATACAAAGAGAGATTAGGACGCTGGTGTTGGACCCTAATGAAGCAGTGAGGCTGTTTCTCCAAGCAGGAGATATGAGTTGCACTTGATTGGATTAGTATTTTATTCCCTACTATCTGTCGACCTGTGCACATAATCCTCTTTAGAATTTTCCTTCTCCCTGCCTGCCTGTGCTGGGAGGCTGTCCTTGATCTCCCCTCCCTTTGGGACAAGACTGAAAAGAGCTCCTCTTTTCCCTCCAGCAGATCGGAGCCAGATTACTTTACGAAGTCTGCGTGGACAAGAATGAAGGCATGGAAACCAGTTGTTTGGTATATGCTGTATGTCCAGAATTATCCAGAGACCAGCTGTACCATAATTTCTGCTGAAATCAAACATTTAGATAGGGATGGGGGTCACCTGTTTTCAAATAAATAGCCTCTTCTCTTCTGGGCCAGTTTTACACCAGATTGCTGGCTGTTCCCATGTAGGCTGAACCACCAAATCTGAATCTTAATTTGTCATTGTTAGAATTTCAAAGAGATATCAAAAGAATTGAATTTTATAGAATGTGTTACATTTGTGTAGGTTCAAAATATACAATATACTTTTTATTCATGTGTAGTGTTCTTTATATAATTATATTTCCTTCAACAATTAATAATAACATCTGCCTAATAAAGACTACAAGGCTTTTCCTCAGAGGCTTAATCTGTGGACCACAGAATTATATTAGAGTTCTATACAAATATAGTTATTAGGTTAACCTATGGAAACAAAGAGTGGAGCGAAGAAAAGTTGAAAGAAACCTATGGCCATCAGCCCAAGTGTGAAACAAAATAGAAGTAAAAACATCAATCTTCAGAAGTGACGTGGGTGCTTAACTACATGAGGTGAAAGGGGAAGAGTACATATATCTTACATACAATACATGCATACAAGAAGTTATGTTTTGCAGGAGTACTTTTTCAGATTGTTCATCTCTCCTTAGATGGGAATGCTCTTCATTCACGTTCTGTTTGTTGAATATGAAAAATGAAAGCCCTGTGGAAAATGAATGAAGTTTGAGAATATAATCCGTGTATATGATGACAATCACAATCTGGCGAGTATGTAATTGAGACAGGCCTAACTACCATAATATTTCAGGCAAGGACAAAGATGAAATAACACAGCTTTAGTTAATGTTACCTCTCATCTCAGCAGTCACTGGATGGCTTTGCTTTTGTCTCTGCTATCAGTTGATGTCTGTGGTAGGCAGAGATGTGGCCACTTGCCAAATACCTTATTCGTGCGTGTGCATTTTAACAAAGCTACACAGTCGGGCTCAAATAGCAAGCGCTTGTTCTAGGCTGACTTTTTTTGGTAGTCTGGCAAAAAATAACGGACTTGTGATTTATCTGATATATTTTTTTAAAATCCACTTTAATGTAGACAGAGAATATAATCTCTTGTGGCCAGAAAACTTTCACATTCAGCCACAAGACCATTAGCAAACCAGTATGGAGCACAAATACCTCCAGCCCATTCCAGGGATATTGGATGATGCTTCAGTGGTTTTCCACTGCATCATTGTCCAGGGCTGAATAGCTGTCCACCATTCTAGCTGATGTTTGTGGGGTGCATGGAGATTGCAGGCTAGTGTGCAGCTGCTCCATAGTGCCCCATTCCAAACCAATGCCTATTTATGGAGATACAGGGGTTATTCTGTTATTCTAAACAGGTGCAGTGGGTATGTAGGCAGAGCTCCTCTCATGAGGGATTTAGACCCTCATTGCAAGCCTCAGTGCTCCAGCCGTTGCCCTTCCCTGAGCCAGTTAAACTCTTCTGAAAGAGTTCAAAAGGTCCACAAAACAACCCTGAGCAGCAGGAATTTTCTCTCGCGTGCCTAGTGACAAAGGGTAGAGAAGAAAGAGAATTCCTGAGTTGGAGAGGCAGCGTGTGAGGGGGGAAAAAGAAATGGGATATGATGGAGTGAGTGTTTTAACTGTGCGCCGGGTGCACGGTCTCTGCTCAGAGCACATGTTTAGCACTTAGGGATGGCATTTTTATGATGCCATTTTTGTGTATGCTGGGCATGAGTGAATTACTGCAAACTTCTCGCTCTCACTTGAGTGCATGAACATCTGCAGAGTAAGCATATAAAACTGGAAATGTGATTAGCCATTATTCATTCTCATTGTTCTTTCTCTCTTTTAATTTAGTAAATTCCAGTAATTTCCAAAAATAGAGCTGTGATATACAGTGTATGCAGGGTTTAATATTCAGAATATTAATAGGGAATTTATTTCCCTTTTTCTACAGTAATGGCTTTTAATATTCCTGGAAGGTTATACAATAGATATTGGAATGTTGCTGCGAGTGTTTTTTGTGATGGCATTATTTTACAATTGTTTGGCTGCTGATCTTAATTATTTTTGGGTCACGAGCGCTGTCACACCGCTTCAGGATCCTGGGCTTATGGATTAATCCCTGGCTCTGGTCATTACCTGTGTGGAGTTTGTTGTGTTCTCTCTGTGTCTGCATAGGTTTCCCCTATGTGTTCAGGTTTCCTCCCACAGTAAAAAAAAAAAAAAAAAAATGTCGTTGCCATAAGCAGTGTTAAAGTGTCAATAGGTGTGGATGGGATATGATGAGCTGTGATGCACCCAATGATTCTGGGTTGGCTCTGGACTAGGGATGCGCCGATCCGATATTAGGATCTGATGTCAGTCCTGATATTAACAATATTAGCTGGATTTGGTATCAAATAAATAGGCTGATCCATGAGACCGATATTTTTGAATCACACTGAAAGACTTTCTGACATCAGTGCCGGATCATAACACGCTGTCACTGTCTGGTGACTGCCGCTTCTGCCCGTGTCTCACTCGTGTTTGTTGTTTAATTTATGGATGTCTGTCTGTGTGGGGACCTGAGTGGACTGGTTTCCCCATTGCTGGGTGGGATTAGCTGTTTGCTATCTCTGATGCTAACGTCTGGCCTGCTGACCAGAGGAGCCAAGTCCACAATACTCTTTGACAACTTCCTGCCTGTGATTGCCATTTCTCTCAACTGGGACTGTAGATTGGAGAAACCTGCTGTCATTGTCTTTGGTTCATGTTCTGCTCTCACTGTTGTTGGCTGTGACTGATGTTAACTGAGGGAGTTTGTTTTCCTGCTGCCTTGCGGATGGCGGTTTGCTAACACCGGAGCTAGCTGCTGCTGATTCGGCCGAGGAGCGCATCCAGATGCCAGTGCTTGACTGTGTGGTTTTCTGCCACTGCTTCTGGTGACGGCCGGGAGAGCACATCCTGTATATCCACTGACTGCAGCTATGGACCCAGAGACTCTGCAGCTCTGTCGAACCGATGGTCTGTTTATATCTACTGCCGTGGTCTAACTGCTACTATTTACAATGACCGTCAATCTTGGGACATATTTAAACCCTGTGGCTCGGTGCTGCACACTGGACGCTATTCACTTTTGTTTTACTTTTTTGTGTTGTTTTGTACTCTTTGTGTTGCTTGTCTTTGATGTTCTTTGTACTCTGTTTTATTATTGTAAGCACTTTGGGTTTTTGAAAAGCGCTGTATAAATTAAATGTATTATTATAATTTCTTATTGTTTGCATGCCTACAATGTTTGATTACTGATTGTATTTGGCCAAGGTCTTTGTTTATTCTCACTGTTTGTGTCTTTGACAAAGTGAAGCTATTTATTTCCATGTTTGGCCGATACATTATATTTATTATAAGAACTTTGACTCTGCTGTGCCGGGGTCCTGCGCGATTGTTCATTTAAGTGACAAATAACTATAATTTCAGTATATTTAATTTGTTAATTTGTTATTTTCTTAACATTTTTGTTAGTAATGTTTAAGTCAATCCTTATGTCTTAAGTCTCTCCCACAAGATGAGGTATATGGTTTATTAATTCAATAATGGTATCGCATCATTATCGAGTATCAACTGATATGCAAAGTATATGCATCGGTATCGCCATCGGAACTGAAAAAGTCGGATCTACTCTGGACCCACTCTGACCCTGTACAGGATGTGTTCTGTCAGTGATTACAGAAAATGAATGAATGAATTTCATGTAAAAATTCACTTTTTCTGAATTATTCTGAAAAGCTGCTTAGAGTCCGTATAAACAAGAACTCTTAAATAACTGAAATGTTTGAAATGAAATATTCTGTACTGTCCAAAACATCAGAATTGTAATTTATAAATATTTCACATGTCCCCGAGTACCTTGTTTGACACTTATTCATGATGTTGTTGTTGTACCTTATGCAACATCTCCCCTGTGGACTGCGTTGGCGCTGTTCTTCCTCAGTGCTACATCCTGGTCTGTGGTCAGACACCGAGACGCCTTGTTTTTGTCTTACAGCCTTTCACTAATGCTCCTCCAAAGTGAGTGGCTCTCTTCTGACTCACTCAGCTGCACCAGCAAAAATCACTGAAGTCTGCAGTCTCTTAAGTGCTTCTTCTTTGGAAGAACGGTCCATTATACATTCTTCCCATCAGACATGCAGCCGAAAAAGGGTGACCCTCTCTGTCTCTGTGCTCCTAAGGACAGGAGGCCACAAGGAGTGAAAGTATATAAAAATGCGAAAGCTGACCCAAAATGTACCAGGGGAAGGATCAAAGGGAAGGAGCATTTCAAACAGCTCACATTTCTTTGAGGCCCGCTTTTCTGAAATGCTCTCTGTGCATTTAATTCCTTTTCAAGTGATCACAGGGAAAAATATCAACAGGCTGTATGAGTTTTCAGTTAGTGGCAGGATTTTGTCTCATTACAGAGCCCAGAATGGTGACAGGCTTGAAATGATGGTCTGTGTGCTTTAGAAGTCCCTGTTTTGTAGGTTGGAAAAAACAACAATGGTGATATCAAAAATAAATTCATGAGCTCTGGTTTGAAAATTTGCCCCTCAAAGAGTAGCCTTGACAATACACCCTGCTGAAAGGCCCCAGAGGGATGGAGGGGGGGAAATACAGTAGATGTATATTTGCCCACACATGCACAAATGAATGTACTCCGTTACATATAGTTCTTTTTGACTCGCTGGGCTCAGTGTTGTATATGAATTTGTTCATTTTTCATCTAAATAACCTTGCAGGCGAGCACATTCATGCACACAAGCTGCTCTGGCCCATTGACTAGCAACATGATGGAAGTGAATGAGAGGCAGACAGAGGCATTGTGCATAGCTGTTAAAAATGCTATTCCAGTGAATTACTGATGCTGTTCATTGTGCCCCAAAAAAAAAGACAGTGGATGCATCTTTCTGACTTGCACAGTGCTTGTGTGTTGCTAGCACAGATTTGTTCAGCTTTTTCTTGTGATCTGTTCAAGCTTACCTCAGGTTCATGGGTCATCCCACCCACTCAGACTAACCTAACATTTACTCAGTCTGATACCTGCACGAGAGGGACTGTTGCCTTGAGGTTAGAAATGTGTATTGGCATATTAGGGGAATTAGCAGATTCCCTACAAACTTCACCTACATAACACAGGTATTTTCCCCTCAGGCAGCACTCCATTCCCTCCATTTTCATGGTCTGACCCTCTTATTACAACCCCCCCACACTTCACTTAAACACATACACAGCTTGTGCACTTTCCTGCAGAGCTCATTATCTACTGCTTACCTCTCCAAACACAGACACACACCATATTCTAGTGTCCTCACACTACCTCTGAACACATACATACACTCATTTCCTCTGTCCTCTGGGCACAGCACCCTCCTCATTAATCACTCTGAGTAAAGGTCTGCCCAGTTCTGCTTTGCTGTTGTGGGGTGTGTGTGTGTGAGAGAGAAAGAGAGTGGAGGGGGCGGGAGAGAAACTAGTACATATGCAGAGCTCGTTCCCTGGCGACCTTGTCCTGGCCACTGAGAGGCCGACTCTGTCTCCAGGTCCCTGAAGACTAGTCATACTTCTCCTCAATCTACTGAACCCTCACTTTGTCCATGCATCTTCTTTTGTCCTTCCGCACTTATACAGAGGCATATTTTACCTTTATCACACACAAATTCCCTCTAATCCTCTTAAACAAGAGTGAGAAAAAACAAAATGTGATGCTTCAGTTTTGTACTCGAGACCCAAGGCTAATGTAGCTAAAAGAAGATATGTGGAATTATGTAATCAGAATCAGCAGAAATGTGCTTTAAAGGAACACTATGTAGTATTTTTACACTAAAATTACAGCTTCAAAATGATTGATGCTAATTTTAGACTGATTAGTGAACTTTATAGAGTTAGGCAGCGATTCTGGTAATAAGTGCTTTTATGTCGGTTGCTGTGTGGTTGAAATCACTAAAGTACACTTAATGGTTGTAATAACATTCCTGTGTATATTAGTCAGTATATAGTCAACCTCATTTTATTTGATCACACATTTGAGACAGACTGTCTTGAAATCAAGCTTCTGAGCCAAGGGATATTCACATCGGTCATGACTGTGTTCTAAACGTGAATCCCACTCCGCAATGGGTAGGGGAGCCCAGGAGACAACGAGCAAATTCGTACTTACTGGGGACAGAGGTGACCGTGAGCTGCATTTGTAATCTAACCTAAATATAAATATTATATTAGACCAATCACAAGCAACCGAACATCCATGTGCTATGACATCACAACAATAAAGCTTGCAATTAAAGTCGTTCACTGCTGACTGAGCAGCAGACTCTGTGCAATCAACGGGCTTATTCCATATAATCTTACTTAATGTAGACATGCACACTGCTTCAGAACTCGCACATAATTACATTCACACACAGACACACACATCACTACAGCTGTGACCCCAGCTGCTCACACGCACAGACAGGAAGCAGTGTGTCCTTGTCCTGGCTGCTGTGTGTTCCCTGGCTCTGAAAGACTGCGTGTGTTGTTTGGCCTTGCACAGCTGAAGCACCTCACAGATGTCTGCTTTTGTGAACAGTACTTATTGGTTTTTAACACGAGTGGTCTCAGTGGGTTTTACAGAAAATCTCTTAATTCAGAAATCATATTTATTTACACTTTTTTTTTTTCCTCTCTTCTTTCTAGTTGGCTCTTAGTTCTCTCTAGTTGGACTTAAGTTTGGACTGGACTTAAATAGACCAGTGGTAAAGCCATAATGAAATCAGTACACACAGACACACACGGAAACACTGTTGGATGGTGTTAGTAAGCATCTGTTAGACTGTAAAGCCGGTGTGTTGGCATGTCATCCACCATGCCTACAGAGAATAGAGCAGCTGTTCTATGTATCTGACTAGTAAGAAATCTCTGCTTTATAAAAGGGCAGACTAATTCTCAATAAAAAAATTGATTTTTAGAGGCAAAAGCCTGCTTTTAAACTGCTTTAAATTGACCACATAGATTAGCAATTCCATTTCAGGAGAAATCTGATGAATGTATTGCCATTTTGAATTGTCCATGACCATTTGAAGGTGGGCTTGAGGAAAAGGTCAGCCTTTTTAGCCATTCATAAGTTGTGTACTATGTAATAGAATGTGTACGTGTTAAGAGATTTAATAATGTTCTAATCAAAAGTTCATACATTTCTTAATGGCTCTTGTTAATTCTCCTTGTTCTTCAGTGGTCAGAACCACCACAGAGCAGGCATGATTTGGTGTGTTGGAGTTTATAAACACTGGCTCCACTCACGGTACACTTTATTAGGCACACCCGTTTTATTGGCCCACCTTGTATATTTGTGTTTGTCGTCCTATAATCCTTCATCAGTGGACACTGCCAACAGGATGCTTTTGGCTTGATGTTTTTAAAAACAGCCCAGCAGTACCTGTGTGTGTCACCCAAGACACCCTCCACACACCACACACACACACATCTACCTTTCCAAACAATTGGGTTATGACAGCCATGAGCCCACCGGACAAACTGGCCCACAACCATTGGCACAATCGCTGCATATTGGTGTCTGTGTTGGCTCTAACAAAGTCTGAATTATTGGTTGTGATTATGGGTCAAAAAATTGTATGTTAATGCATTACTGAGCGTAACCGTCTCTCTGTCTGGTACACGGAGGTGCTTCCCCATTCATGGTCGTTCTCTGCAAAGTATGTTTCATAAATTTAAAGCCTAAACCGTCTTCGGCTTTCAGGGATTCAGTTTGACGGTGAAAATGCACTCAGGTGGTTTGGCTGCTGTTGCCAGAGTCAGTTCAATTTTTCCCCTCACCCTCTTGAGACCTTTGAGTGACTGAGGCATCTTCTAATTGCCTGACTTCAGTCCAACAGTTTTTAGTACCTTTCTGTTGAGTTCCCGTGTGTGTGTGTGTGTGTGAGAGAGATGCTGTGGGTCCGGTGGAGATGGGCAAGAAGAATTGGCTGTAATTGCCCCTCTGGGTTTGTTAGAGCCGTAGTGATTGTGTTAATGGTCGGGGGCCAGTTTGTCCGGTGGACTTATTGCTGTCATAACCCAATTGTTTGGAAAGGTAGGTGTGTGTGTGGAGGGTTTCTTAGGTTGCTCTCCTGGGCCTGCCGATGCAGATCCATGGCTAGCGTCCATGGACACAGGGCACTCCATTAAAGCTCCTCGGTGGCTGCTCTGCAAGAGGCAATTAAAGCAAAACAAACAGCACGCCACAGATGGAGAGATCACTTTTCATGCAGTGGGATTTATCAGAGCCTTTACCCCCCAGTTTTCTGCTGACCAAGGACTGAAATGCGCACTCTCCTTCGGCCCCTCCTTCCACTTTTTCATTCCATCTTTCTCTCGCCGTCCTTAGTTATGCTCTATCCTTGTTAATTCATACCCCCCCCCCTTTTTTTTTTCTGGCATTAATACCATGAGGCTTAGAGTTTTCCTTGAGAAACCCTCAGCATTCATGTGCCTTTAATTCTCTTATCCTTTCCTTACTGCTGTGTGGCCTTAATTATTGCAGTTTGCGAACAGGCCTTTTTTCTATTCGCAAATCTCTTTCCCATGGGACACTCTTTATAATCTTAGAGTGTAATAGGACAGATATTTAATAGTACACTCTGGGGTACTCCGTTTTAGGACCAGAAGTGGTTGACATATTGATATTCACGTTATGATATATCACAGTAAAACAAATTTAATAGAAGATCTGGAAAGCCTAGTTTTCCCGAGCCACCCTTGACTACATCAGAGATATTTGAGTAATGGTAAGGCAGTCATGTCAAGCTCTGTGAGATGTGATTAATAGTTATGACCACTGCTGTACAATTAAAATTCATTCAGTACACAAAGCAGTAAAACTGACCAGCCGTAACATTATGACTACTTCCTTGTTTCTACACACACTGTCTATTCTCTCAGCTGCACTGGCTATACAGCTTTTATTCCAGCTGTTTTTCTGCATACTTTTTTACCCGCTTTCACCCTGTTCTGGTCAGGACCCACCCAGAGCAGCTATGATTTGAGTCGTATAATTCTCAGCACGGCAGTGACACTGATGTTGGTGTGGTGGTGTGTTGCATTCATATGAGTTAGTAATAGCATCTTACCTCAACAGCTCCTTGGGTCCTGGGCTGTGCTCACTGCTCCTAGTGTGCTTGTATTGGGAGCGTTGGTTTATGTGAAATGTCAAGACGAAATTCCAGAAAATACATTCACTTCTCAAGACTATATTCAGTTTATAATGTGAGGTTATTTTAATAGAAAGAAAACTAAGCCAAAAGGGTGGCACGGTGGCACAGCAGGTAGTGTCACAGTTAGACAGCTCCAGGGACCTGGAGGTCGTGGGTTTGAGTTCCACTCCAGGTGACTGTCTGTGAGGAGTTTGGTGTGTTCTCCCTGTGTCCGTGTGGGTTTCCTCCGGGTGCTCCGGTTTCCTCCCACGGTCCAAAAACACACGTTGGTAGGTGGCTTGGAGATTCAAAAGTGTCCATAGGTGTGAGTGTGTGTCACCATGGACTGGCGCTCCCTCCAGGGTGTGTTCCTGCCTTGCGCCCAGTAATTCTGGGTAGGCTCCAGACCCACCGTGACCCTGAACTGGATAAGCTCTTACAGACAATAAGGTTTTTTTCTTAATTGAGGTTGAGGTTCGAGTTGGGTGTAGTGTTAATTAGCTCCATTTATCATTATGTCTATGGAAAATGTCTGTGTTCATTGTACAGATGGACATTTTAATTTAAAATTTGAAATGATATCGCACAGTGAATTGGACCAACAAGATTCAGCTAGACTTCATGAAATATTGTGAAATATTGTGAAATTTGTAGTATTAGTAGGTGGGGAGGGAGGGAGTGGGGCAGCTGCTTGTTTTAAGTTTCGTTGTGATGTTGCAAGGCCTGAGCGAGTCCCAAAACATGACTCAAACCTGTGACTCAGGAGCCGGAAACCTGTCAAATCAACCATGAAATGCCAGTCTCGTACCATGAAGCCTCAAAACAGGTGCAGTGTCCCTAAAGAAGACTGCCATGTGTTTGAAGGCACACGCACGCACGCGCGCACACAAACAGGACCGAGGATTTCACCTCTGGCAGTAATAAAGCTGACACTTCCTCATCACCCCCTCCCATCTGTAAGGAAGGAGAGTAGTTGGGTTTAAACGCAGGATGTTTTGTATGTGATCCATTTTTAATGCGGCAGGCCTGATGGCAGGCCTGAGCCGGTTATTCGTGGGACATGGATCCTGACTCACATGAAAAAGCTGCGCTCCTCAGCGGCGCTAAAGGAGAGGGATGAGGCTGACATGCCTGTTCCACTTTAATGTCTCCAGAATGTTTCCGTCATATTAAAGCCTTGTCCTGAGGGGATCAGACTGATGGGACATGAGCTAGCAGCCTGTCGTTTTCATCCACAAGAATTACACAACTTGCAAGATGCCATGGCTCCCTGCACAGAAAGATGATGTGCTGCTCAATAAATCTTATAATAATCCATATCAGACTGTAATTAAAGATGAAAGGCATCAATTAAGGTGTTTTGATTAGTAATATTCTTGCCGTTTCGCAGTTGTGCCTTTTTATGTCACTTTTTCGGTTGCTTACACGTACGAGCCAGTCTTCAGATATTCCCACATGCTGTTCTTGTAAGTGTTTGGACAAATTGTAATAAACCTTATAATCATACGCCTTTCTGTAGAGTGCTGCATGCCTGGGTATTACAATCACAATCTAAGTTTCACTCAAAATAATCCCAGCTATTGTTAAAACCATCACAACTCTGCAGCTCTACAATACTGGGTGAAGCTGTAAAACATCAAAGCCATAAGAAAATTATAGCTCTAAAAGCCTTACGCTGAATACGCAAATGTTTGACACACTAGGCATTATTTGCTTAGTGACCACATTGCATCATCTAATTATGCTGTGAATGTTGCTTCTCTTCTCCTGGCCTCAAGATGACTTTGTTAAAGCCTTTATAGATAACAGATTCATCTCTGTGAAGTCTAATGAAATGCTCAAAAAAGATACATCAGGTGAATTATATGGTCTCTCTGAAGTGGTCTCTGCTTAGCCTCTTGCCCTGTATGCGCCTGTATAATTGCAGGTAAAGGCTCAAGGGCAGCTGTCTTGTTTACCCTTTGAGATCTGCCGTTGGTTTCTTATATTTTCTTTTCTGCTGGGTTTTTTTTTGCCGGCTGAAAAGCTGTCACCCATTGGGAATGTGCCACTGATTATTCTGTCTGGTATAGCGGCTGTGTGGACGTTTCCTCAATGAAACAAGACTCATGCAGACAGACACAAGGCCGCATCAGGCAGGTAGTATGTGATGAGGAGATGCAGAGACAGCTAGTCGTAATCAGTGTCTGTGTGAGCCAGAGGCACCTAACTGTGTAGTATTGAGGAAGGAATGAACAAACAGCATTTTGTTGGGAGAATGGTTGGATAAGTCAGCTAGACGGGATGGCTGTAGTGTTGAGCTGGGTTTCAGACCGACTCCAGAAACAGCTCCAGCAGTGAACTATGTAGTCAAAGGTGTGGGAGACAGTTGGCCAAACCAGAAGCTGCTCAGTACATGTCCTATTTCCTGACATTACTCTTCTCAGCTTCCAAGCATAATAGAGTATAATGAGAATACTAGAGTTCTGACATTAGCAGACCACCAGCATCTTGGAAAATGTCTGGAGCCTGTATACTATATAAGGGGACATATTTTATATATATATATATATATATATATATAAAATCACTTTTCAAATGCATGCGTGCATTAATTTAAGGATCTTGACAAAACACTTTTTTTTTTATATGTAAACACTTAATATAAAGAAACTTTCTAGTGTCAAGGACACCTTACAATCAACACTCCTCAGAATTTAATTTAACATTCAATCCACACACACTGGTGAGAAGCAGCAGCCTAACGCACACAGCGTACTCTCAACCAGGAACAACTGTCCACCTGGAGGACTACATCAAGCACTAGGGGTTTCACCCAGGATACAGTCCCAATGCATATCTGGACATGCATACATACAGATATTCACAAACTGAAAGTGCTACACCACAAAGCAACTCGAGTTACAAAATGGTTTCTGTTGAAATTCAAACATTGAATAAAAACTTACAAGTTCAGCTTCAGCCATTTACAACAGTCCCATTTCATACTCAAACATATCCACCTTAAAAGATGCAAAGCTTCTCAATTAAAGCAAACAAGTACCTTTTAAAGGAGCAGGTACTGAGTGAGTCATTCGGAACAGATAATGACAGATAAAATGGGCTTTTTTATGTTTTGGTTTGTTTGCCTTTAACTCAGTTTGCATGTTTTGCATATTTATTATTATAATGTATTTACATAGTGATATTGGGGAATGTTTGTTATGTCTGTGTCAGGACAAGGGTCACTTTTTCCACTCACTTTAATTTCAACTGTGGTGGCACATTAATGCATGTGCATACTCCAGAGTAATTAAATCCCTCCTTGCTCTGGTGAGCTGTGGAGAACATTCCCTCCCTCTCCGTCTCTCTTAAACCCACATACGTGTGATGTCATCTCATCCAGACGGGGCTTGCTAGCAGATGGGCTGTCCTTTTTCTCTCTGTTGCAGATTGGACAATGACATCCAAGGCATCAGTCTCTGACAGTTTCTTCACCTCCAACTGTTCACATTTTGTCATCATTTAGTCTCCTGCACTGAGAGAATACGGATATGGCACTGATACTACACACAACAGTGCCATAAGTAGAAACAGAGGCTTTCTATTCTGTCACTGGTTGTAGGAGCCAATATTTCAAAATGACTGCCTCCGCTTTCAGGGGGTTTATGTCATCAACATGGGGCATGAAATATTTGTTTTGAATTCTCTGATTGTAACCTAATTGCTCCATGACATTAGCCGTTTCTAATAATGCCACAGACACTAGTTCATAGCCTTTGTTTGGTTGTCTTAGTATATGTTGAGTTCCTTGAGTGGGAGTATTAAGGATAAATGTATCTGTCTACTGGGGATCGTTTTAAGGCCTGCCAATGTGGTTTAGGTCATACAGAGACACATGCAATGATACTAACTGTTGTCTATGTGTGGTGTACTGAAGAAAACTGAAAGAACTTGAAATAGCGTGAATGTATTGGTGTGAATGTAAGTCACTGATCTCTCTCTCTCTCTCTCTCTCAGGTGTGACCTCGGCCCAGAGGGTAGTTTCAGTGCAGCCTGGACCCCTGGTCCGAACGGAGGGCTCCCACGTGACCATCTGGTGTAACGTTACTGGCTATAAAGAAGGAGTGGAGCAGGACTTTGAATGGTCCATGTACCTGCACACTGCCCCAGACAGAGAGATCCGTATAGTGAGCACAGCCCAGGCCAACTACGCCTACGCCGTGTATGCACAGAGAGTCAACAGCAAAGAGATTTATGTGGAACGATTGAGTGGGGACTCTGCGCTACTTCACATCACAAAGTTACAGGCCAAGGACCAGGGGGTTTTTGAGTGTTACACCCCCAACACGGATGGCCAGTACTTGGGCACCTACAGTGCTCGGACCAACCTCACCGGTAAGTCCATTTTTAAACACTTCATGTCGCCAGATATGCATCTTATCCAAAGTCAATACGCTGTTATACATTTATATACCTTAAGTTTATAGTAATTCTGCAACATATTCCCCAGAGCAGTTTTTTTTTCTTTTTTAACCTGTGTGATATCCAATCTTGTCAGAAATGAGACTCTCTCAACTCCAGCACCTAACCCTCTATAATCCATGCTAATGGCTTTGTGTTAATTGGTGGTATTTTACTGCCTGAGTGGATTTATGGTAGCAGCATCAGTCATTTGCTGGGGCTGGCTGCGTAATGGAGTAGGTAACTGACAGAATGCCAGTCCATCTGCGTGCCAGCCCACCCCATCATTAACCAGGACACAGGCCTGTTCTGCTGCTCTGCCGCCATGATACAATTATCCTTAGCCTTTTAATCATAATCGTAATTAAACCCATCATCCACACACACCCCAAGACACACACACTTAGCTCACTCTACTAATGTTTTCAACACTGTTATTTCCCAGAATATTGAGCCATTAGCAATTTGAATGTACAGTTAAGTAATAGCTATATATGTGAGGGAGGACCAGCCAGCCAGGTGTGAACTATATCTGTGGGAGGGTTCCCCATTGTTCATTCACCTGTTGTTCTTTGCCCAGTACTGTGGATGATAGATAAGGAGCTGTATTTTCTGTCAACTTTCCAAGATTAATAAACAGTGGTCCATTCAGTCCAAGCAAATGTAACAACTGCAGCAGCACCAAAATGTGATACCCTTATTTGAAGAGTCAACATATTATAGTTAAAATTCCACTGCTGTAATTTCTGGCAAATGTTTCAAAGTCTTTGCAAGGTCTACACTGCTGGTCTACAAGGTCTGGTCAGTGTCTTGTAGAGGTTGTAATAACATTTTCTATTTTGAAATAATCTTTGATTCTGAGATCAAAATTCAGTTTTGAATATTTGAACGCCTGCTGTATTAGCTGTAAATACATTTTTGAACATTTTTGACTATAGTTTCAATGAAAGAATGCAAATGTAAGACCAACAAAACTACAATACTGATTTGCAATTTTTACATACTTATTTGTTTAGCTAAATCTACAGTAACAGTGGGAGGGTTTTTAATATGATATGTGTGAATCATGGGTGTTGTTGGTAGAGAACATATGCAGTGTCACACAGAGTACCACCTGTTTAAGGAGAGCCATATTGCTCACTCTGGTCTCTTATGCCCTTCCACACCAACACCCCCTCCTCATACAACCTCCCTGGACCCCATCTGTCATTAAGTAGATCTTTACGACGGCTAATACCTGTTTCTAAAAACCTTCTTTTTGCCCCTCTCAGCTGAAGACGATATTAGATTAGATTTGCTTAATACAAACCTGACCTGAGACAATTTGACTCATGATTCACACATATCCAGACAGTGCTGTTTTAGTCACCAAGTGACTGGGCACAGTGTTTATGACTCACATTTCTTTTTTAATGTCACATGCAGTTTACCGGTATAGTTTTTCACCGTCCTGTTGGAGCCAGTTCTCCATTTTCTATTCTGTAGCCATATCAGAGTGTCTGCACTGCTTATAGTTTATTATTATGACAATACACTGTAGGCTTCACTGTTCATTTTTCATTTATTCTCTGTAACCCCTTAAGGTTACACATTGGGTCCGGTGCACAGCCAAAATCATTGGGCCCACAGCAGGAGCCACATCCTGGATAGGGTGTGATTTTGGGCTATTAGAGGAAACCCACGCAGACATGGGGAGAACACAAAAACAGGCACTGGTGCGAGGTGTGTGTTGAACCCACATCCTCAGAGCCTGCCACATCAGTGTCACTGCAGCAATGAGAACAAACCGTCACCCAAACTTTAGCTGCTCTCTGGTGGTCCTGTGGGAGTCCTTACAACTGAAGAACAGTGTGCTGGGTTTCAAATAATGTATGCAGAGCAAAAGATGGACTCCAATCTGCAACCGTAGAACTCCAAAGTGCTCCAGAACAGAGGGAATGGACAGTGGCTGTAGAAACATAGAAGGGATGTGATGTGTTTTGTGTAAGCTGACGGAACTGGGCCTGGGTCTGTCACTCAGTAGCCCTGCCCTTGCCTTAGACATCTGCTCCTGGTGCTGACCCTTCTATAGCGCTTCCCAGCATTCCCACACAGCTTTGGAATGCTATACTCATCTGCATGCTGGCCACCCTCAACCTCGGCCCATCTATTGCTCTGTCACAGACCAACACACACAGTCCTTGTAGTCCTGGGGTCAGTGGTCACATTAGAGGAAATCTTAGAACCAACATGTCACACATTGGCTCATGATTAAGCACTAATTTTTTGATTATGTTATTTGAATGATGATAGAATTATGATTAAACTGCTAATAGAAATACAGAACGGAAATATTGTCTCCATATAAAACTGACATAAAATAACAAGTGGTCACTTGATATTTTCTGAACCATAGTATCATTCTATCAAAAGTTAGAGACTACACATAGTGTTTGTGTTTTTGTGTGTGTGTGTGTGTGTGTGTGTGTCTCTTGTATAAGGAGTCAATACTGTGCAGACCTCTGAGCTGGGCAGTGACTTTCCATTTGCATGAACAGGAGTTCACTATCTTCTTCCATAGCAGGTTGTTTGTGTTTGGATCGACACTGACCTTTTGTGTCCGTGTTCATGGGCTTTTCAGGGGTGTCCAAATAATTTGAACTGCTGGATCGAAACGTAATCTTAGCTCTGAACCAAAGGCATCAAAACACCAAGAAAATCCATGTGTAATTCGTTTGATAATACCCTCAGTAAAAACTAAAATGTCACCCTCAAAATACATGTTGTCTGCTGGCCACGGCAGAGTAGTTAAAAAATAAATAAATAAATACAACAACCTCAAATGCCCAGCAGTTTGTCCTTAAGACGCCAAAAGTGGACAAGAAAGTGAAACGTTTTACAAATGTTATGGCAGACAGCTTTGGCTGCATGATACTGTTAAACCTCAGGCCAGAGCACTTGGGTTTGGGAAAAGTGGAGTAAAAGCTGTACTGATTACAGGTTGTATTTTTAGTGGGGAAGAACATGCCCCCCTCCCCCCAGCCCAAACACAAACACACACACTGACCCCCTCTGTGTTTCTAACCTCTTAACCCACTTCTTCATAGCACTCCCAGCCCCCATTTCCTGTCGCTTATTCAGCTCCTGTATCGCTCTGTCAGTAGGTGCTCAGCAGCTCTGGGCGCCTCATCATTCAGCATTTCTTATGTGCACTTATCCTCCATCTCTACATACTCGCTCTCTCAACTTCTCTTTCCCACTCTCATATTCACTTCACACGCGGCCTCCCTGCTGCTTTTGTCCTGGAATACTTGCTACAGGTAAAATATGGTTTGAGGCTTGATGAAGTGTGACAGGGGATCAGCTTAGGCTAGGTGCTTCTTATGCAGGTCTGAGGTGGTGGCTCAGGCTCTAAAAGTGTTGCCACGGAATATAAAATTGGGATTTTGTCTCTGTCTCAGCATACATTCTATGCAAGGTGTTATTTGGCATCTCTCCCAGTAAATCTGTGAAATCTGGATTGCTGGTAATCCCCACTTTTTTCAAGAAATGATGGAAGCAGTCGTTTGGCTTGTAGCAGGGGTTCCTCCAGTAAGTAGGCAAAGCTAATAACGCTCATTTATCCATCCATCACAGTATTTCTACCCCAAGACACTGTTGTCTATAGAACTGCAAAAATCTGAGTGTATTAATGACCAGTGTAGCGTAATTAATACCACCCAGAAACGATTGTTGTAATATTTGATCAGTTTGATGAACTGCTTGTGTACGGAAATAAATGACATTTTAAAAAAATTGTGAAACCACACTCTTTGTTCTTCTAATTTCTAATAGTGGGTATTATTATTTAGTTGCTATTATAACAAAAACAATGTTTTACATGGGAACAGGTGTATCCCAATTTCACAAATAGGACAGAGCAGTTGGGACATTGTAAAGAAGCCAAATTTTAAAGAAGCTGTTAATTTAATGCACTTTTGTTCTACAAACGTATTTCAGATTCATCCAGGCCATTGGTGTTTTGAGGAAGTTGTATGTGACTTTAGTTCCCAGCATAATTTTTTTGAAGTTTCTGTCCCTGAAGTTGAATGAGATAAACAGGTCTTTTAGAAACCAAACAGAAAAAGAGATATCTTTACCATGAAACGGCCGCGTGCTTTTGACGTCAGAAGACAGAAGTGTGCAGTTTGGAGGAAAAAAAAAAAACACCCGAACAACAAACAACAGAAACGACTTCTCCATCTGCTTCGGTGAGCGGTCATGATTTATGTAAGAGTCTGTTATTCACAGCAGAAGAGTTTTGCTGTTGAACAATTTCAAATAGCTGTTTTCTCTTATCTGTGTTAGCCTCCTTTTTTTGAACTGTCCCTGGTGATGTAGTGCTGTGCGTCATAAGAGGGACTGTCAGTGTGAAGTTTTTTGGGGGGGTTTGATTTGTATTTGTTGTGTGGCGTGTTTAGAACACTTTAGTGTGCTGAACTCTTGAGAGCCAGAGAGTTTGATGAAGTGCACATTTCAGCATTTCTCTGAAGTCCTCTGCCTCAGTCGGCTGTAATAAGATATTGATCCACGTGTGTGTGTGTTGGGTTGGGGGGTGTTGTGTGTTTTAGGGTGGGTTTTTTCCCCCCTCTTCTGCAATTCCTCTTTATTTGATGCTGTTGTATTTCATTGTTCCTTGAGAGTTGGTGTTGTCCCTGTGTTGGGCATGGGTGGAGTGTGTGTGTGTTTTTCTGACGTGTTCCTCCATGGTGCAGGAGACAGCCCAGTGGATTTGTTACTGACACCGTGGGAACCTACTTTGAGTAAACACTCACTCTGAGGACAAACTGTTTCAGCATGTCCTTGCACTGACAGCCACCATTGCCATACACCAGTACTCACATGAGTAGTGTCTCTCTCTCGCGCACACACACACACTCACACTTACTCCGTCCTCTCTGACAGGCTGACCGTGTTTTTCTCACTCTGACTTTTACCCAACACTTCAACAGTTTAGAGCTGTACTGAGCTGATCATGTTTAAAGTTTGTTGCGTCATGATAGTTATAACCAGCTTTATATAATGTCCTACACACTGTTAAAAACACATGCAACATGGATTCCACTTTGTGTGGATTCCTTATGATTTTAATATTAAAAAGGTTATATATATATATTATGCTATTAACTATTTAATTAATGATTTAATCAGAAAAAAATGTTTAAAGCATTTCCAGTTTGAGGCACTCATACTTTTTATATATTATGTTTATTCTTCGGTGAAGGACTGGTGCCCCCCTCCAGTATGTGCTCCTGCCTTGCACCCAGTGATCCCGGGTGGGCTCCGGACACACCGCGACCCTGAACTGGATACAATGAATGAATGTTTATGTCAGTTATAGAACCATGTATTAGTCTGGTCTTCATTGAATATTTTGTACATTTAGAAACCTGTAAAATAATAGGTTGGTTTTAGAAGAATATTACACATGTATCAGCAACATAAATGGTTACATATTGTCTATAAGGGAATCCACATTTTGAACAATGATTTCGAACATTTTGGAACTGTTATTTACCTCTTATCTGATTCCAACCCTTGAGCAGTAATTTTAATTTGTCCTTGTTGACATGTCTATATAGCCTTGAAATGCCTGAAGGTGTATCATATGCAGTATAAGCACTCAGTGCCATGGCTTAGCATTTCCACTTTTCTAACTCCATGCTCCAATGACGGTCTCAAATATCTGGTTTCGAGAGCCAGAGGTTCACACCTTATCAAATTTAAAAAGCCAAACCCTGCGGGGCTTTCAGGGCTTTCGAGCTGCAGGTGAACAGTGGCAGAGTAAGTGCAGAGAGGCAGGGACTTCTTTCCTACTTTCATATTCATGGATCTGTGTGTACTGAATGAAGACAAATGTTCAGAATCACTTTTAAAAGATTGGGGGATTAAAAAAAATTGATGGACAGATTTTTTTTTTTTTAGGGGTTTAATCGATGACCAAAGAGGGGGTTTAATTTAGCTGGGATAGTTTTAAGTTTGAGAGAAAGGAGACATGTTTGTAAGCTGTTAATAGTCAGTGTGTTTCAGGATGTGGCCTGCTCTGCTCTCTGAGCTGCGAGTGGTGAAGGGAGTGGACTGTGTTGTGGCTCTCAGCGCTGAGGAGTAAAGTGGACGCGAACGTGGCCTCTTGTGCGTTCCTCTGAAGTTTCCACTGCACACAGCTCCCTTGTTCTCCTCTTATCTGCTCCCTTCTGAAGCCCAGATTAGCTCTCCCTCAGGACAGCCTCTTCAACAGCCAGCACCCCCACCACCTCCAACACACACACCAGAAGAGTTAAGAAAATTCGGAAAGACCGGCTAGGAACAGTGAGAAACATAAGCGAGGAAACAACGGGGGGAAAAATGGAAAGGAGGACAAACCACAGTCAGAAGAGCCTGAGAGGGAAAGAGGAAGAAGGGTGGGGAAGGGGAGGAGAGGGAGGGAGGTAGAAATAAAAGAAGGTCATAGGCAAGTCTACGCCAGAGAGAAAAGATAACCCGAGAGTGGGAGAGTGACGGTTGAAAAGAGGGAGGTTGAAGGGGAAGAGTTAGCAAAGAGAGACGAAGGCAAGAGGCCGACTTACAGTTTTAATGTAAGGGATATTTTTGTTTTTATTTGAATTGGAGCATTGTAAAAGAATCTTACAGCCAAACAGTACAAACATATCCCCTCTCTACTTCACTAACCACCCAGTGCCTTCACTGACCTCAGAGCTAGCCTGCTCCAGGCCAGCTGATACCCACCTGAGAGAGTGGAGCAAGCTGGATACACACACACACAAAAGCTTGGCTTAGTCATATTGTCAGTTCTGTGGCTGAAGGAGAAATGAGTGTATGGTGTTTACTGAGAGCTGTGTCAGTGTTGTGTAAGTGATCATTATTACAGCAGGGAAACTCAGCTTCTTACTGGGGTCATGTTCCAACAGCACACCTGGATCTGCTCAAACCTGATACACCTGTAATACAAACACACACACACACAGGCTGACACAATGGCCTGTAGTCCTCTGGAAGGACAATAGAAAATCAACCTGAGCATGCTCTAGGTCAAACTGACTCATTAACTACTGCAGATAATGGCTGATGCATCATGGGGCAGTCACAGTTTCAGTCAGGCTCACACTGTACACACGAATGGCTCTGTCTACCTGCTTCTCACCTTCACGTCTTCACTGGCCCTCAAGTTCTGTCTCCCTCTGTGTCAGCAGATGTTCATAATTTCCCTTCTTTTTGTCTCTGTTTGTCTATTCTATTTCTTTCTTTCTGAATTAATCTCTGTTGAACTCTCTCTTGCTTCTCTACACCGTCTCTTCCCCCCACCCCGTCTCCCTGTTTACATATCTCTTCATTTATCTCTCACTGTATTTCTCTCTTTCTCCCAAAAGAGCTTGGATTATGCTCTATCTTTCAAATTTTGTTTGTCTTGCTTTCTGTCCCTGTTTTCTCTCTCTCTCTCTCTCTCTCTCTCTCACTCTCTCTCGTTTTTTGTTCTCTCTGACCCTCTTTTGGCCCTCTCACGTAAACAAAGCCACTGTTCTATTGTTAATCAGTAGTTGAGTGGCCTTGTAAAGCAGGTCATGATAACGCTCCGTAGTGCTGCTCTTTGATCCTGATGATTCATGATCATTGCTGTTTTGGCCTTGCTCTGTTTGTGTGTGTGTGTTTGGTTATTATGTGTGGTAGCAGCTGCAGTAGTAGTAGTAGCTGGTAAACAGGGCCCATGCTGAGGCTTACTCACGCTCGCTCCATCTTTACCCACCAGTGTAGGAGGAGATCTGGAGCTGAGCACTTCATCCTACGCACCGGCCTTTACCCACAGCACAGAAATCAACACGCAGCTCTTACACCCTCAGACCATGTGCCTCTGCCCTACTGACATGCACTCGTTATTTCAAACCCTGAAATTAACCTCAGTGTTCACAGCATCATCTCTCTAAAAATGTCACTATGTGTTGTAAGTATACAATCTGACGTGAAGATTAGAGAACTGCTCTTTTCTTCACATTGTGGCTCACAGTGCAGATGGGCAGCAGAGTGTTAGTCATAAAGCAGTGTAAAGCTAGTCATTCCCCATAGCTAGTCTGTTCTTACTATAGAGCTCATAGAGGAAAAATGAAAGCTCTCCCTCTGCAGGTGTGTTGTTAGTGTGAGCGATCTATGTCAGTCTCTAATGTGCACTGAATAGACTTCTAAACAAATTCTACTGTGGTTTGTTTCCAGTATAAACACAATGTTTTGAACCAATTTAGTTTCAGTGCGAACACTCAAGTAGCACTAAAATATAGGCCTAACACTGTATCATGTTCTTGTATGTTTCAGACCTCCAAATATAAACACACCTTATGTAGACTGTGTGAGGCTGGGTTTAACGTAACCTTATCTGGGGCCTTGTGGGCAGAAGCAGGTCAAACTGACCCGACTTTTCAGTGGAGACTGAGCCAACAGGAACCATTACAGGGGAAAAACACAGCCAACTAAGACTGGTCACGAACCACATTACCTACCTCTTCAAAGGTCCAACACAATACCTAATATTGTATAGTCCTTTGAAACCCAGAGTAATTACTGTCATTTTGCAGCACTACTTATAGGTAATTAC
This sequence comes from Hoplias malabaricus, assembly GCF_029633855.1. NCBI lineage: Eukaryota > Metazoa > Chordata > Actinopteri > Characiformes > Erythrinidae > Hoplias > Hoplias malabaricus. Next base: position 29,038,691 of record NC_089811.1, on the reverse strand, counting down.
ATGATGACTGAAGTATATAGCTAAATAACAGTGACGTAAATAATTATTCATGTAATGTAATTCTGAGGGCTGTCTGAATTAGTTGGTTTAAAAAGGCATATTCTTGATAAATTAGCTAAGTGCTTTGTTTGGAGTTTGAATTGAATGCAATTTTAAGTCTTTTTTAACCATGTGTTGAGCCACTTCCTGAACAATCAGCCCAAGTACATTTCACAGTGGGCAAACATAAGTCTTGTTAATATTTATGATTTTTATGTGTGATTTTTGTCTTTGAATTTAATTTGCATTGATTTCTAAAGACATCTAATAGCCAAACCAGTTATCTAACCAGTGCCTTATGTTTCCAACTTTTAAGTCAAGACCCTTAGCTGTGCTTATGGAACAGGTGAGTGAGGATATGTCTAGGTTCCTCACAATTTCGAAATCAAATCAGTTAGTTCCAGTACCACAAATTCAGCAGCAAAACATAGCGCCAAATAAAGGAACTTGTATGTTGTTGTTCCCTTTTATCATATCTGGCTTTAACCTTTAAAGTAATGGAGGGGTTTGTGAAAATATATCTGCCTCAGGAGAGTTCCTGTGCTACTTATACAACATACATGTGTAGATACATGAGTTTAACATGGTGATTTGGCTTTATTGCTTCATTTCAGATTCATCATTGAATGAAGATGTTGGACATTTGTAGGTTTTGTAGTTTCATGTCTCTGTTCTTTCTTAATTTGAATAAATAATAATAATAATAATTATTATTATTATTATGTCCATTACAGTCCATTTCAGTGCCCATTTTCATTTTAATCACTGGCTCAGAGCTCTGTACTGCTTTCTTTCACCAAGTTTTGTTTCTTAATTCTGCAGTTATTTTTGTGGTTAAGTTAAGATTTTTCCACTGATTTATTGAATAAATATTTTTGAAAATAGGTATATAACAACGCTTTTAACTCTAAATATTAAAGGAATCCTTAAGAAGAAATCAAATACTTGCTTAATGATCAACATAGTTGCTAGTTTTTCTGTATAGCGTATGGTGGCAGTTTCTCTGCTATGAGTGTTAAAGTAGTATCATGTTCCACCATGCCTTTGTTTTTGCTGGTATCTACAAGTTCTATGTGTTAGGCGACAGAAGGGAAGTATTTATAGGGAAGCAGAATTAAAGGTACGATTCTAGAGTGCTTTGCCAGTGTCTAGATGGATGTTGAAAGGGCATGTGAGTTAATTAAGAAGAGAAAGATAGAAGCTCTGTGAGGGTGTAGATAGAGCCCCTGTGGTTTAGGCCTGTTTGGGCTTGCCCTGTGGCTGCATTTGAGCATGTCACTTGGAAGCAGCTATTATTTTTTTCATGTTCAAAGCTAGCGATTAACCAGTGAAAGGATGAGCTACATTTACTGTGACTTATTATGTATATTATGTTACTGGCTGTGCCCCCTTCATTCATTTCCTCTCAGACATTCGTCTTTAAGTTAATGTGTTGCTTATGATTGAGTTCTCACAGGAAAGAGCGGATCTTTAAAGGGATGTGATACTTATCACTCTGGAGAACCTAACGAGCAGAAGCTTTTAATTTCCCTCCCAGAGAGTAGAAGACGTTGGAAGTGGTGATGGAGGGAGAGGTGGGTAATGAAGTGTGTGTGAGGAGCAGTTCTGCTGAGGTCAGCTTGAGGAGAGCAGAGTGATGGGGAAGATGCTTCTCCTGTTCAACTCATTTTAAAAAATCAGCACAAAGTCATTTGTACCATCTCTTTTCTTTCTACCACTCTCTTTTCTTCTTCTGTTCTCATTACACAGCTTGTCTTTTTCCCTCTCATCCACATTTACCTGTTCTCCAATTCTTTCTCGTCACCATTCATGGGGGAAAAAAATGTAAAAACCACCCCTCCTTGGTTTTCAGTGACATGAATAGATTCTCGTCCAAGATGAATTGGAAAGGTTTCAAGGAACTGCTGAATTTGTTCTCCTGGAGCCACTAATAAGATTTTTGGATTTAAGGAAAGTGATGAAGGAGGAAATAGACTGCGCTTTTTTTCCCCTGACTTTTCTCACTTTGCATCTTTGTCTCTTTCTCTCTGCCTCTTTGTCTTAGTCTTTCTTTTTTGTTTGTTCTTACTGTTTTCCTTTTTGCTCTTATCTCTCTTTCACTTTCACGCTTTCGATCTGTTTTCTTTCTCCTGCCCTCTTTATCCTGGTTCTCTCTCCTGCTTTCGTTCCTTGACGTTGGTGTTGAGAGTAATTCATGTGACCATCTGTGGGCTAATGCGGACAGACTGCAGTGGAAATGCAGGCAGCAAGAAATACACGACCCGTCTTAAAGGAGGTGCATGTGTTTATATATACACTTTATTTACTGAATAAACCCATTGTGCCCCCACCTTTACCCGTCAGCAATAAAGAACAGCCAGCGTGGTCTTAGATAAAGGAATGTGGACGGGAGAGTGAGGAAGAGAAGCAGGCTGTAAGTTATAGACTATGAGTGCAGAGTCGAGAGCATTTCAAGATAACGCCAGAGAACAAACCGAGGCAAAAGGCTTGCACCACCTTGTAACAGCGAGTCTGTAGGATAAACGGAGACAGATAGATGGTGGGAGTGGTGGAGGCTGTTTGGCTGCTGGTGTTATCAGCCTGGCTCTGCTGAATGTAAAGTGCTGGTCAGAGCCGGGGATTTCTTCTTCCTCTCTACGTTTTTAAAGGCATTATCACCACTCTCATCCTCTGGCCTTTCCTCCACCATTACGCCTCAAATTGTTTTCTCTGCTGCTTTCGTCTGCCTCCAAGGGAGTGTTTGCCAGTCATGACTCTCACCCTGGCTCAGCTCCAGAGGGAAAGTGATTTTATCGCTGCTGGTTGGCCATTTCCCTGAAGATCCCACAGGCTGCCGGAAAGGACTCCTGGCATAACGACATTAGCCCGGCTTTAAGCCCCCTCAGAAGTCTCCTCTGGGCATGGCCGGATCAGCCTTACCAGTAATTGACAGATGTTAGAGAGCAGTAATTTACTCTGAATGAGCTTCATGGCTGCCAGCAAAGGAGCTGCTGCAAGGACCATGGGGAACGTGGCGTGTACGGTCAAATGAGCCGGATGAGGGGGTACCCTGAATGGTAATTGGCTGCTTGGGAAGAAAGGCAAAAAAAAAAAAAAAGAAAAGTAGATTAGCTAACCAACCTGGGACTGAAAAACAGAATTTGACGGTGCACAAGAAGAATAGGACATGAGCTCCAACAAGGAGTCGAAAAAGGACGTGTGGAGAGAACTTGAGAAAAGTGCTGCCGAGTAGAAAATGATCACACACACCAAATTGTAGTGTTCTGAAGGAGTCAGCTGAGATTGTACTGCGTCTTCAGTCTAACCCTTGAGTGCTCTCCGTAATCGTATTGGCCCTCTCAGAGATTCTCCTCAAGCACAATTCACCACTCTTACTGGAGCATCATCAACTCTGCAGTCCTCACCTTGCTTTGTTTTCTCCAGGCCAAGAGCCTTTCCCCGAGTAGCCGTCCCACTAATGGATGCATCAGAGAGAGTAGTGTGGCGGGACTGCAGTTGGCTATTAACCGCCCTGTGATGAAATTAATGTGGCTGGGAGATGCTGTGGGCTAAAGAACATCCGCGGTAACAAGCTTGCGGCTAATGAGAGAGGCTTAATATGTTTATATTATGAGGGTGCTAACAGGGTTCATCTTTACATTGGGAAAATGGGCCAAAGTGTTTCTCCAGTGCGGCGCTTTTGATTTGATTAAACCACTAAACCCCAGGCATTCATATCTCCTCAGCACTGCCTAATGAATGCAACAAATCCTCCGGAATAAAAAAAAAATGAATATGAATGGTGTGAATGTATTCAGTGATTGTTCTCTCTCTGTATCCTGCACACAGGGGTCCAAATGACTGTCCTTGTCTAAGGGACATGGCTGTACCAAGTGTGAAGGGATTTCTGTGTTTTTTTTTCTTTTTGACGTTGTTGTTCCACACATATATTCCCTGAAAGAAGAAAATCTGAAGGTGCCCTTATTGAGAGTTCGTTATCGCAAATCCCATCAGCTTGCCCATTCCTATCTAGCCATCATTTTCCGTCCTTTCTCAAAGAGGCGAGTCCAGGTCATAATTAAATCGCGGACACTTCACCTGTTCTGCCTGTTGCTCAGAGCAGAGTTATGGAGCAGTAAGTGGAGACCATAATGGATCAATGAGATGTCTATTAATCTTATAAAGTACTTTTGACTTCCTGTGAATTTCACAGGTCATTAAACTCTGTCATCTCATGGTCAGCTGTCTTCAGAATTGAAGTCTCACCATCGTTCCTTGATCACATACGAACTTTAAATCAATCCTAAGGCTCAAACTGTATGAAACGCAGATGTTTATTCTGAAGGTGTGCA